>NW_020954559.1:8768520-8794990 GCF_900497805.2 Vombatus ursinus
TCTATCTATCTATCTATCTATCTATCTATCTATCTATCTATCTATCTATTGGCTATTTTGTTGTTCAGTCATTTTTCAGTGATGTCCAAATCTTTGTGACCTCATTTGGTATTTTCTTGGCAAAAATATTGGAGTAATTTGTCATTTCCTTCTCCAGATCATTTTACTGATGAGGAAACTGAGGCAAAGAAAGTTAAGTGACTTGCATAGGGTCACAAGGCTATTAAGTGTCTGAGGCTAGATTTGAACTCCAGTAAGATGAGTCTTTCTGACTCCAGGCAGGGCATTCTATCCACTGCATCACCTAGATGCCCTATCTCTCTATCTTGTCATTTATTAGTTGATTGATACATCTATCTATTTGGAGAGTGGGAGTGTACTTTACTAACTGTTTCATTATGTTTATTCTATTGTTTTTTTTTCTTTTTGAAGCATGGAAGTGTTAATAGTGTTTTATTTTTCTTGATCACATTCAACATTGTTGGTCTTTATTCATTGTCAAGTTTATTACTATATGAAGCTCTATGCACTGCTAGGTGATGTTTTCTTTTGCAAAAAATTCCTCAGGCACTGTTAGGTGGTGCAGTGGATAGAGCACCAGCCCTGGAGTTCATAATCCAGCTTCAAACACTTGACACTTACTAGTTGTATGACCCTTGGCAAGTCACTTAACCCTGATTGCTTCACACACAAAAAAAGCAAAGAATTCCTCGATATCATGATGCTACCTTCTTCATGCACATGTGCAGCAATTCCATACTTTTCAATTTGGTTAGGTAAGTTTTTATGTTTTAATAATAATGGGAGTGAGGACAAATTTGATATTATTTTTAAAATTATTGAAAAAAATCTATGACATGTTTGACCAAGAAGGATCTAAGTAGGTTGATCCCCTATAAGGGCCCACCTGGTTAAATGAAGACATTTAAAGGTTAAGTGACTTCCTATTTTTCTGAAGTTCCATACATGGTACCTACATTGTGAGAAGAACTATATCACTATGATACCAGAATGCATTTACACAGATAAATATGCATACACGTAGATGTACATATCATTTGTATATCATTTTGATATATAAGTGACCCCAACAGAACATTATGTATCTGTATATATTAATGTTCAATGGGCAAAAGATGTATAAAATGGACAAGCATAAATGGGTGATAATTCACATCTTTCTAGAGAATACACACATTGCTCAGATCACTCTTTGGATATTGGTGCATTGATGATAGATATTAAGACAAACTTCCCTAAGGTCTTTAGGAACCCTACTAAAGACAAAAATGCATCTGGCATCATTTGCAAAGAGAAAGGTCATTGGAATGTCACTTACTGCCAGGCCACAGTTAAACCATGGATAAATAGGTCTAACTTAAAGGCTGCCTTTTTGAACTAGTCCATCAAAGACCATCGCATGGAACATGATCAGAGTTGCCCTTTCTGGAGATTTGGAGCTTAGTTTTGACAATATGGTGACCTTGTGATGAAAGGATTTGTTCTGTTGGTATGATACAGCGAACTCTTAATAGTCCTTTGGTCCTTCCCCCATCCCCACCCCAGGACAACAGTGGAGAAGCAAGGTTCTGTGTCAGCTAGAAGAAGAGACAGCTTCTGACCATCTGTTTTGATTCTTCCATGTGGCAAATATCATCTGTTCCTACACTCCTGATGTGGAAAGGTGGAATGGACAAGGTCTGCTCTCATGTGGACCATGGGCTCAACTAGATGAGCTTGTGTCAGGGTCCCTGTTTGTCTTTTCTGTTCTGTATTTCCTTTCCTGAACTGGTGAACAAACATTGACCTTGAAGTGAACATGTCAAGGCTTTAAGGCTACCTTGTATGTTTGAGAGATATTGAAGTCCTTGGTCCAATGACTGAGCACATCTGGTGGCAAGGGAAATTTCTACATCCCTGAGATGTCCGTGAACAAGAGGATTAGCATAAGGTTATCCATTTATGGAAAGACATAAATTGAGATTTGTATGAACATAGAACAAATATTAAGTGCCTAATCAGCACCAACTACTTTATATTCTGATGAAGTTGAAGTATCAGCCTTCTGACAGGATAGAATTGTAGTTATAAGTTGTTACTGTTTAGGAGAAATTATGAGAATTTTTTAGCATTTTATTTGTATAGGAAATAAATACCTATCTACTATGAGAATCATGTTGGACATTGTGTATCTTTCTACCCTCGTCCTCTTTATAGTGTCCCTAGAATGATACTGGACTTGAAATTTGGACGACTTAAAATACTTTGTTGTGTGGTCAGCTTGATAAGTCACTTAATTCCTCTCAGGTTTAGTTTACTCATCTGTAAATGGGGATTATGATAGTACTTTTGTGCTATATTTTTACTATTTTGTGCTATTTTTGTCCCAGTTTTGTTTGGAGGGTCAAATGAGATAAGATATATAAAGATATACCTCAAAATATCTAAATGTTAATTGATGATGTTAAGGATGAGAAAACCTAGGTGCTAGTCTAAACTTAAGCTAAATGAATCATCCCTGAGTTGCTGGTATAAAGATCTAAGGAGCCAAAGAGTGTAATAAAAGGAAACCTACCTCCACTACCATTAAAGTTCACATTCCCTAGACTAAACCTAGTCCAGACCACTCTACGTGGCCTAGTGTAGAGGGGCACCTAAAGTAGTAAAGATGCAGTTTCCCGATCCCTGGGGGCTCTACAGGGACTCCACAATAATAGATAGTATTTAATTTATATTAAAATATTTCATAGTCATTTTCTACTAATTTTCCCCTTCCTTCTAATTAATGTAAAATAAGTCACTCAGGCGACTCATTCCATCAGAAATGCTATTACTAAATTATCAGCATCCTTAGAATGAAATCACATTTTATTGCATTTTAAATACATTACACTTATGGACTTTTTCTTTCACTGGAAAAAAATTCTCTCAGTTCACTAATAGCATTCATTTCTCTGTGTGCTCCATAAAGATGTTTTTTTTAATAACTCTGCATTCAGTTTTTTTTCCTTATGACCTGGTAAAAGATGTATTTTTAAAAAAAATCTTTAAAGCAAAAAAGCTCCCTGTTTTTACCCAAGAGTTTCTTGACTGTTCCATTTAACTTATAATAGCATTCATTCTGCTATATCATGTGTCCTGGGAATAATTCCAGGGTCACCAAGCCCTGTGCTTTCCTTTTTCTTTTTGAAAGCAACTTTATTTACTTATGAGATCCTCAAAGGGCACAAATGACAATGGGAGCCCTTTACTTCACCCATCACTCTTCTGCATACTGATGAGCCCCTCATAAAATATTAACTTAGTTTGTGTCTTGGGTAAAATATAGTGTAGTAGTGTGACAGTGATCTGTATAATCCACTCAAGGTTTCTATTTTATGCTTGAAAAGGTGCAAGGATAGTGGTTTCCAACACTTCCCCTCACAAAGCTAATGGGAAAATGGACCTAATTCATAGATTGATATACCAAGTAGTGGGTTAATGATTAAAATATTTATTCTGTGGTACTCTACTAGCTTTATTTTCTCCCTTCCTTTTTCCTTCCTTCTTTCCTTCCTTTTTTCCTTCCTTCTCTCTTTCTTTCCATACAGATCAAAGATCAACAGAGACAGGTCCCACTTGAAAAACTGATAATATTTTAATACTGAGGATTTAGCAATGCTCTGTGCATCTGAGGTAAGAACACAAAAACTGATTGATTCCTGAAAAATAGCTATTCTGGAAACTAGTGTCCAATAAAATATTATCTCAAAGTAGAAAATGAATGTATATATTGGCTATTCCTCATGGAGTAGAATAATTGAATCTACATCTTAGAATGTTCACTTTCCTTAAACTTATAGCTAGTTGGTGGTGAAGTGAATGAGGGAATCACATTATGAACTAGGGGGAACAAAACTAAGAAAAACACATGTGAAGCTATACACATGATAATGAAAACATGTTTCCTCAGTCATTGATTTTTGGAAGAGTCTACAGCAGGTTTCCGTTCCAGAAGCATCACATGTTTTAAATAAAAGAGGCTATTTTCCTTCTTCCGTTGTACTTTTTTTTATTGTTTGTACTTAGTGCACCTGGGCTATCAAAGCACATTTATAGACATGATATAAATATGTAGACAGAAAAACATCATATGTTTGTGAATTTCTACTGGATAATCTTACAAAAACCTTTTTACTTCAACTAGAATGATTTTCTTGAGTCCAGCTCTAATGTTAAAACATCTAGTTTAGTTGTTATTGTTTTGTTTTGCTTCGCTTTGTTTTTAATGTAAGTACCAATATAATGAGTGACTTTTTTTTTTTACTTTAAGAGTTATGGAATCTGTGATTTCATCCTGGTATTAACTCTCTTGACAAAAATGGATCTCAGCCCTTACAAACTTTGAAAGATAATCTTCAAAAAATCGTTGTGGTTTAAGAAAATCATCACTTAATTATGAGCTTCCCTAAAAAAAAAATAGGTAAGAACTAGGTGTGGTGGTACATGCCCAAAATCCCTGCTACTCGGAGAGACTGAGGCTGGTGGATAGCTGGAACTCTGAAGTTCTCAGCTCCACTAGGTCCTGTAAGCCCCTGGTAGGGGGATGAGGCACCAGGATGTCTAAGAAAAGGAGAACCTACTGGGGGATAATAGAGTAGGTCAAAGATTCCACTACAGTCAGGGCCTGTGAATGACTGTTGCACTTCCAGCCTGGGTAGATGCAAAGATTCAGTCTCAGCAAACCAACCAACAAAACTAAAAGACTTAGTTAGGTTATTCTTTGGACAAAAAAAATACAACAATCATCACCAATCTATTGCTGAGCCCATGCTATTAAGTCTTTCTAGATTATTGAAATGGGCCAAGCTTGTACTTAATCAGCATTGGCTTGGATGAATATGGATGAATATCCTTTATTTTTATTTTTAAAAAGTTTATTTTAGTATTACCTGCCTTTCCAGGCTTAAACTAATTCAGTTGGTTGTCATAGTTCTGTAGAAGGGGAAATCCCACTGTGATGTGAAGCAGTTCTCAAATTGGTAGCTCCAGTTATTCTGAAAAAAAAAAAAAAGGAAGTATAGCCCCCAAAATCACTATAGTGCACATTCCCTAAGCCTCAGTGAAATCACTACTAGGTACTACTCAGGTCAGAAACAAGGGTGGGCTTCCATATGTGCAAAACTATTTTTTGCAGCATAGTTTGTGTCTTCTGATAGCAAAGTACTAGAAATAAAATGGATTGTCGTTATTTTGAAGACAGATGAACAAGCTATCGCATATGAAAACAATGGGTTATTGTTTTGTTTTAAGAAATGACAAATATGAAGAATGCAGAGAAACTTGGGAAGACTTCTGTAAACAGATACAGAGTGAAGTGAGAAGAACCAGGAGAACAATTTACACAATAACCACAATAATGTCAAAGAAAATAACTCCAGAGGACTTCAGAATTCTAATCAATGCAGTGATCAATCTTAACTTCAAAAGACTGATGATAAGGGAGGTGTCTCATCTCTCAACAGATGACAGTCCTGAGGTACAGGAAAAATACTTTTTTCAGACATAGCTAATGGATTAATTTTTTATTTTTTTATTTTTGATTACACTAAATTATTGTAAAGGAGAACTTCTATTTGATGGGATGGGAAGCAAGTTAGCAGACAGCAATAAACATTCAGAAAAAAATGAAATACAAAAACATCAATAAAGCAAAAAATGTTCGAATAAGAATGCAAAAGGAAGTTCAAAAGGGGATATAAAATGGGCAATTTTGTTCTTCTTTGGTAACTTTAATATAAATTAAAAAAAAACAAATGGTATGCAAGAGAATTTCATCGTTTCATATATAAAATCTTTGTTGTTAGTCTTGGTATGTTGAAATGTTTGTATTTGTGAAATTGTTAAATTTGTTAAATTGTTTAAGTTAAAATAAAGAAAAAATGTTTAAAAGACCTAACAAAATATAATTCTTTACTCAACCGTATGGTCAACATAGAGTTTGACAGAAAATTCATCCCTTGATTCTTTGAAAAGGAGCAGGAGGAAAGGAAAGCTTTTTAGTATTTTCATAACCTCCCCCCCTTCTCTCTCTCTCTCTCTCTATATGTATATGTATACACACATATACACTTATATGTGTATATATACATACATATCTATACATATACATATACATACACACAAACATGTGTGTGTGTATACACATATAATTGGGCACACTAAGATAAGATGTAATTGGGCAGAGTTAGATTTACAGGTAGAAAAAGGAGAAGGTAGATAGAAAAGACCATTTATTTCTTGGAAAATAGGATTTCAGGGATGACAATAAGACCCTCTCTTCTCCCTGGAATGCAAACTTTTTCTATCATCAAATCCTAAACTTAAATTCTGCTATTTTAAAGATTCTTCTTTTGGTTTAAAGTCCACATCCAGTAGTAGGGCACATATCCCTGAAAGATATAATACTTTAAAATTTATTTACTTCTGAATGAATGAATTTACCAGGTTGTTTATTTGTTTGTTTTGCAGGTAAAAGTGGATATTGTTTTTCCAAGAACAGATTTTGATAGATGGAAAGATGGTGATTCTGGGGACTTTGACTTGTGACTAACTCCTGGGACAGTAGAAAATGAAGTCTATAAAAGAGTCTGAAGGCTCAACAGCAAACTTGATGAGACACACACACACATATACATGCACATACACACGTACATGTATATACATATACACCCCTATACACATACACATGTATATATATACACAGATATACATTTATACACATGTGTATGCATGTACATATACATATATACAATCATAATATATATGTGTGTGTGTGTTTGTCCAGAAGATACCACTGATGAAAGGATTGAGTAAAAAAAATAAAGACACTGAAGGATGAAAACAAACTTTATCTACTTCCCAGATTTGCCTAGAGGACACCAAGGCTCAATTTTCCTGGCAATAGAAAAGAGAATTAGTTGGATGTGTACTTCTTTCATATAGAATTTCAAGTGCAGTCTGCTTCAAGTTGAATAAAGTAAAGGAAGCTGGAGCATCACCTGGAGTTCCATCAAAGAGAAAAGCCCCTTCCAGGCCTCTGAATTCTCTACTTTCTCTATAATGCATCCATTTCAGTCACTAAGTCTTAAATATTGCTGTTGCTACCACCCATAAGGGTGCCCTTCCACCAGGTCCAGATGTTTTTAGGTTGTTTGTTTGCTTTATTTTGTTTTTCTTCAAGATTAGGCATCTCCTTTTAAAAGTGACTATGCTTTACTTTGGCATTTATCTTAGATGAATTGATTTATTCAACCAGGAAAGTAATTTAAATTTCTTGATTGAGCATTCTCTCAGTGTCAAGAGCAGATTAAGGGAGCTTAATGTTCTTGAGGAAATACATGGAAGCAATCTTTATCTGCGACTTTGATCGCATTTCCACAGGAGGGATGTAGGCAGGTCCACTGGCACCTTGCAGAGAGAGTTGAACACAGCTCCCGAGACTACTTCTTTATTTGAACTTATTTGCCAAAAGAAAGATCTCTAAAATAGTAGAATTTAGGTTATGGATTTGATGACAGAAAAGGTGTTTGAGTCCCAGGGAGAAGAAAGGGTCTTATTGTCATTCTTGACATGCTATCATCCAAGAAATGGTCTCTTCTGCCTGTAAGGTCAGCTCTGTATGATCACACCTTATTCTAGTATGTCCAATGATTTACTAGGTACGTATTTATTCACTCTATAGGGAAATACAAATACCCCAAAAGATCACCTCTCATCACCTTAATAAATGTGATCAAGCTGACCTGACCAGCTTCACAATGACTATAACCATCATTGGAGGTCCCCTTAATTTCTTTCTCTGATGTCTATTCTGCTAGACAACTTTAAGGAAATACCAGGTTCGGCAAATCCTATAATGAATCATGAGAATATTTTAAGTCCCCATTCCTGTCTTAAATTTGTGTAAACAGCTTCCTGTTCACCTGAAAATTGTTTAGAGCATGAATCTGGAGTTTATCATTGTTAAGTTTGTCGGTTCTCACCTGGCCCTGGACATACGTTCTTTAAATAAAAATGTTAATTACATGAATTTTGCTGGGCGACTGGTATTTAAGAAAATGTCCTCTTTACAGTATTACTATTTTCAGGGCTCTGTAAATGTATCTAAATAGTCTTGACAAATTGAATTTCCTCAGATGGTTTAAAGACCAGAATGTGACTGTCAGTTTACTTGTTACATGTCACCACTTTCTTGGCAGAAAGGTACAGTTTCACAGCTGGAACATCTGCGTTGACCCCAGTAGCTAAAAGGAAAGATGACGCTTCTGTTAAAGTCTACATTAGCTAAAGTCACACTCGTTAATTTTTTCCGAAAAGTACTGTAAAAATTTGTAAGTGGAAGGTCACTGAAGACAGAAGATAGGGATGGCCTTAATGAGAATGAAAGTGCTTTGTAATGAAAGTTGCCGAATAGCCATTTAGATCTGAAGAGATAATAGAGAGTTTGTGCATATTTATGTAATAATAAAACAGACATATGTATAAACATAAATATATGCAATGGTATGCTAGACTTAGCTCTTAATAGTTCATAAGACCCCAGTGTTAAATTTTTAGTGTGAACCCTCAGAATTGTGATACCTCAGAAATTATCAAATGCTGCAAAGTAAGGTTTGAGTTATTGCTTTATTGATCATCTGTATGTAAGAAATTGGTGGACATAGTGTTAATAATGCAGATTGAACTTAAAAATGTGTCATGGATGCTTTTTTTCAGTCAGTTGCTAAATATTTACCAGCATGCTACTATATATGAATATATATATATGATATATGTTTGTGAATAATATATGTATGTGTGTATAATACTTCTATATATATATGTATGTCCAGTTTACTCTCTCTTTACCATCTTTCATCAGCTGACATATGTATGCATATATTTCTGTATGTATATATGTGTGTATATGTGTACATATATAGATATAGGTATATATGGATGTGTTTACATTTACATATACATATTTTGTCATTGTTATTATTGTTCACTTATTTTAGTCATGTCCAACTCTTTGTGACTCCATTTAGGGTTTTCTTGGCAAATATACTGGAGTGGTTTGCCATTTCTTTCTCCAGTTCATTTTACAGAAGAGGAAACTAAGGTAAACAGGGTTAAATGACTTGCCCAGGGTCACACAGCTAGTAAGTATCTGAGGTCAAATTTGAACTCTGTGCCGCCTTGCTTCCTTATGTCAAATGAATGGTTTGGACTAAATAGCCCCTAAGGTCACCTTGAGCTCTAAGTTAGAGAGGTCATCCAATTTCCTTCAATGGAGGGAGTTTTTACATAAGTAGTTTCCCACACCAAGATAATAATTGGCCTGAATACACACACACACACACACACATATGTATATAAACGTATATACATATGAACATATATGCATTGTATATTCAGTATACTCATACTCCATTACATGATTATATACATTATGTACATTAGCTGAAGGATGGGAGGAAGAAGGTAAATGGGACTTGTATCAACCCACAGTTCATGAATTGGCTGTTATTTCTATGGAACCTTGATATGATCTGTTATCATACTGCTAGGCTTCCATCTCTGTGATGAAATAGAATCTTTAACCAAGGACATTGCTATAGATCATAAGGAGGAACAGAAGCAGATTTCCAGGTGCTGCATTTGACCTATCATTGTCAGTAGGATAAATGAAAGAGGTGATGATGAAAAAAGGTTTAAATGGATTTTCAGAACATGAGAAACTGATAAAATTCCACTAAATACTATTTGTTCTAAATTGTGGGAGGCTAAGGGACTACCTGTTGTTGATTCATGAACATTTGTAGATACCTAGATTCTCTTCTCTGCATGTAAAGCCTAAAGGACTTCCTAAGGAAACAGGGATTCCCTACTTATACAAGGTAGAAAGTGTGCCTGTGAGCAAGGAGGAGGTGTAGGAGATTTCCTCTAGGAAATGTTTCCTCTAGGAAACAAGTAAAGTTGGCAATAACAATGAAATTTCTTCCCAATGGAACAAGGTTTCTATGATTTAAAGCCCAGAGTGAGTTACTTTTCCCAGTGCAGCATGGAGTTGCAGGTGAGGCAACCCTCCATTCAGGAATTGCCCACAAATTACAGAGCAAGAGATTTCTTAAAATGTTCCTCTGCTACAGCTCCCAATGATAAACAGATATGCATTCACACTTGTTTCTCCTTTCTTGCCTCTCTCCTGATTTAGGTTATTGTAGATCTTTAACTACCATTTATTTCATTTGGGACAAGTTTCACAAAGAATGAGATACTGGGAACAGCAAGAAGCATGCCATCAAATCCACTTTTTAATGTCCATTCAGTGAAGGGCTATGTTGGGAGAACTCAATCGTGCCAATACTGCCTGTGGTTCAATATAGCATAGAGGAGGATGAAGTCAATTAACTCCCTATTTTAACTAATTATTCCTGCCAACTAGATGCCAAACTCAGTTATTTCTTTGGTGGAAGACTATAGGTTGGGTCAGTGCCCCTTCAATTTTAGTACTATGGGACAAAGCCTGTGGTATCAGCTTGCCCTAGTTATGACTGGGTTAGTAAACAATAGCTTTTGATCACCCTGCACTATAGAAATGACCCAGAGCAGCCCACAATGATCACACTGGAAAGGATTTCATGAGCTGAAATTATTCAGAATAGCTGTCAATATTATGCAGATTCATCAGATAGTGGGTTAATTCTCTACCACATTTTGGCCATAAAATCATAGCCATTGTTGTTTCACTCAGAAGTAACCCAATCTTCTAGCTATGGGGTGAGAAATTAAAAAAAAAACCATAATTAACTGTCCTTTTTAAAGGGACCAACAGGGACTCAGAAAACACTCAAAAGGCCTTCTAGCTGAGGACTGGGGTATGGGAAGTGGGATAGGTGAAATAGATCTTAATATCCTCATTAAGGAACTGATTTTTATTTGGCTAAAAAAAGTCTTCAATAAAAAATATAATTGCCAAGACCATAGATAACATCATGGAGGTGAGCTCTCTGAATATGTAAGAAATTTTAAAGGCTTGCTGAAGACCAGTTAAGCTGTAGAGTAAGGAAAAACCAGCTACATGGAAAATTATTTAGTGAGACCTGCAAGGAAAAGTTACCTTGTAACAAGAACTCTAAATGGTGTGAATAAATCTAAAAGCACTGCACTTATCATGAAAAAGATTTTAATTGTCCCCAGCCACTGCAGACAAGTCACACAATCCAGGTAAGGATTCCATCTAGAAAAGATATCACTTCTTTGTGTGCAAAGTTAAAACCTTGCAAAGACAGGCCCATTCCTTTGGAGTTTTCACTGTTTAGGAAGTGACCATTATGACTAACTCTTTAGTTGCACACTTCCACGTCTGACAGTAACCTACTTTTCTAGACCCTTCACTTATTCTAAAATCTATCCCAACTGGATTATCCAAGGTGTCCTAGACCCATCCAACTATTTCCTATCTCTCTGTCTATTACCTCAACCCGAAATATTCTCATGCTCTTATAGGACAGAGAAAGGGATGCAAGTTAGATGATGGTGCTACTAAGTGGATTCAGAATTGATTGAATGAATGAATGGAAAGTGTAATCATCAATGGCTCCATGACTAGTGGAGTGACCAAGAGATATGTGCTTTATGTTGTCTCATCAGTGACTTCAATAAAAGCATTAATAGTATGCTTATCCAATATGCAGATGGCACAAAGTTGGTTGGAATAGCTAACTCCCAGGGTAGTAGAGTAAGTATTCAAAAGTTTTGGCAGACTAGAAACTCATGCTAACTCAAAGAATATATAATAGTGATGAATACAAATTCTGAAGTTGGGTTTTAAAAAGTAGTTTTCACAAGTCCAAAATAAGGAGAGCATGATTAGTTAGAAGTTTGACTGAAAACTATCTGTGGGGTTGGGGGGGACTGTAAGCTCACTCTGAGTCATTGGTGTACTACACCATCCAAAAATGCTAATGCAGTCTTGGACTGCATTAAGAGAAGTATAGCTTCTAAGAAAAAAAAGGAAGTGACAATCTCATCATAAATGAAGTAAGTGAGGGGGAGGACTATGTAATTAGCCTAGAAAGATAGGTTAGAACCAAAGAGATAAATTTAGTTTTGATGTAAGAAAAAAACTTCCTAACAAGTAAAGTGATCCAAAAATGTAACGAAAGGAAACCAGCAAAGATGGCATAATAGGAGAAAGTGGTGCAGCCCAGCTCCCTTGCACTACTCTGACAAAGATCTGGGAAGAAAACCAGGCCTAGTAGTGAAAAATCCAAGGTAAAATCATAGGGAGTTATTTTTTCTAATTCAAGATAGTCACCATCACAGGAACTGTAGGGCAGGAACTGAGGAACAGGGGTGGACCTCCATTGCTGTTTCTCTGACTATAGACTGAGATTGTGGATTCAAGTCACAGAGAAGGGATCACTGGGGGAGAAGGCCAGAGTTCTTACAATCTTACAGTTTTCTGACAGAATCTTGATTCAGCAAGTTTACATATTTAAGCCAAGGACCTGAACCTGCAAAACTTAGACCAGGAAGACATGAATCAGACCATGCCCTGAATTAGACAGCTTAATATATACTAAAAGTTTGCAACTCCCTGTCCTGAGCCACTACTGAGCATCTTAGATTACACATTACCTAGTACCTATAGTATATAGTAGTAGAACTCTAAATAATATAGGCCAGGAGCATGTAAGACCCCAGCCTTCCTTACAGAAGTAGAGATTGGCCCTAATATGAAGTTCCAATTCAGGAAGTAAGGCTGGAAAAAATGAGCAATACACACACACACACACACACACACACACACACACACACACACACACATATATACTGAGATATTATGGAGAGAGTGACATCTAAGACTCAACCCTCACTCCCAGAAGATAATAATTCCAATACATCTACAACAAACCTAAAAAAAGAAACAAAACAGCTTGACCACACAATCAACTAGAATTCCTGTGAGAAATTAATCTAGAATTTTAAAAATGTTGAAATGATTTTACAAATAAAATGAGAATTCTAGAGGAAAAATTGGGAAAGAAATGACAGTGCTGAAAGAAAGACTCAGAAGGGAAATTAATAGATTAGTTCAAAAAGTACAAAACCTTACCCAAATATCACCACCTTGACCACCCTGTCCCCTCACACCCTGATGGGGATAGTCCAAGACTATGATCCTAGTAAGGCTGTCATCCTAGTGCCCCCAGCTGTCATCCTGGGGAGTAATCCTTGTGGAAGTGCAACCTGTTAACTGCACCTGCATGTTCTACAGCCATAACTTTTGAAGACTCAGAAAAGAAAGCTCTTGCTTTCTTGGTGGTCTAACTTGCCTGGTATTTCTCTCTCTTAGCAGGCTGTGTTGCTAGGTTAGCCTGCTTAACATTGGCACTTCCAAATGTTTCAAAATCAAAAACTTGTATTATTTTATTGGTGGAAATGACACTAAAGAAGAGGCATTAACATCTGCTTTGTCTCTGCATTCTAAGGACCGTGGGACCTTTCCATCAGAATTGCAGCTGAGACCTTCTATGTATGTTGTCTCCTCCATTGTGAGCAATTGACTGCAGGTACTGTCTTACTTTTCTATTTGTACCCATAGCACTTTGCATAGTGCTTTGCCCGCACTATGTGCTTAATAAATTCTTTTATTTCATTCATTCAATCATTCAAAAAATAAAGAAGCAAGAAGTGATAAGTTAACCATTCTGTTTCTAAAATAATGCATTCATTGGGTCGCAGAATTAGGAAGGTATAGATCTAACTCAAATAGGAATAAAAGGGCTTAATAAATGCTTTATTCATTCATTTATAATTTAAGATCATTGGACTACCTGAAAGCATGACTGAGAAATGACATTTCAAGAAATTGTGAATGAAAACTTCCTAGACATATTAGAAAAATGAGTCACAAAGTGAAAAATAGAAAGATCCACCCATTATTGCATGAAAGAACCTACACACAAAAGTCCAATAGACTTCATAGGAAGGTTTCCCCTCCTTGAGGGTCTTCAAACAAAAGCTGAATAACTCGTTATTGTAGAAATGATTCTTTAGCCAGTATGAGTTAGGCTGAATGACGGGTGAGGTTACTTTCAATTCTGCAATTCTGCAATTCTTTAATTTTGTGATTGAGTAATTCTATGTATCTGTTCCCCATCCATTTCTGCTTTATTGACATTGTTCAAGGTCCAGCTCAAATTCAATTCAATAAGCATCTACATGATGTGTACCATGTTTAGTTATTGAGAATAAAAGGATGAAAAAATGACACATTTCCTGATCTCTAAGTGCTTACAGTTTAGCCTCTGCCATTGGTATAGATAGGTCCAATACAACATTGACCATTATGGGGACAAAGAAGAGATGAAAATAATGTCCTTGAGGAAGATTTGAGAGAGAAAACAGTACATTCATCTCAGGGTAGGTTGCAGTGAAAAGGCTTTTTGGAGGTGATGACTCTTAAACTCAGGCTTTACAGAAGAAAGAAGGATTTAATCAGGTGAAGATATGGAAGGAGTGCCATTTCAGGGATAGTTTTGGCTGGAAAGTAAAGTGCATGAAAGGAAGCAATGTGAAATGGAGCCGGAAGGATAGTTCAGAGGGACCTTAAATGTCAGACCAGGAGGTATATTTTATCCCACAGCTAATTAGAGAGCTCCTGAGCAGGAGACGTACATAGTCAGACATATAATAGGAAGATTATTTTTCAGCTGTTTGAAAGATGGATTTAAGAAAAGCAAAATTATAGGCAATTATTAGAACTGGACTTGGAAATAAAGATTAAGAAAAAAAATTATGCATACCAACTAAAGGGGTGCCCCTAGAGATGGTGTCTATGGGAAGAGGAATAGTAATAGAGATTCCCAATAATTTAAAGGAGACAAAAGCAAAGAAAGAAGCCACTAATAATTATGGCCTTAGATGTCCATGAGAGAAAAATGCCTAAAGAGAGGGCAACAAGCAAGGTAAACTCAGAAAGAAGTAAAATTTGACTTCATTTATATCAGTGAGATTGGGTGGGATGGAATTCTTGACTAGAAATGGCTCTGGAAAAGGAATGGATAAGGAGGTGAGGACAAATAGTATTAATTACATAGATTTAGTCATGTAAAAATATGGGAACAGAAGATGAAAAATAGTGAAGATTATTTAAACAAAAATCAACAGAGGGAGAAAAAAGAGGTGATATTTTCATGACTGCATACCAAAGGCTACATGGAAAGAAAAAAAAATAGATGAGTTAAGGAAATAGAATGAAACCTTGGCATGGAAGATTACTGTTCAGCTAGGATAGAGTCCTGGGCCTGGAACTGGGAAGACAAGAGTTCAAATCCAACCTCAGTCACTTACTAACTATGTGATCCCAAGCAAGTCATTTAATTTGTCTGCCTCAATTTCCTTAACTGTAAAATGGTGATAGTAATAGCACCTACCTCCCAGGATTGTCATGAGGAGTCAGTGATTTAATATTTGTAAAGTGCTTAGCCCAGTAATTGGTATCTAGTAGGTGTTTAATAAATGCTTGTTTCCTTCTTTTTTTTTTCTTAAGAAGAGACTATGCAAATTATAGGTCTGTGAATTTCACATTGGTACTTGATTACACTCTAGAATGTACTATCAAAGAGATGGTGAGGGAAACAGTGTAACAGGAAACAGTAACCATGAAAAGCCAATATAACGAACAGGTCAAAGGCTTGTGCCACACAAGCTATTTAGAGGGAACACTAACACAATGATCTTTCAGGAAGAAAAAGTACTATTTTCATCCTACTTAAAGTGGGAGTATGGGGATGGTCTTAGAGCCAGAATATCTAAATTCAACACCTTTGGTGAACATGTTGTTTAGTCATTTTTTCAGTCATGTCCAACTCTTCATGACTCCTTTTTGGGATTTACTTGGCAAAGATACTTGAGTGGTTTACCATTGCCATCTCCAGCTTATTTTACAGATAAAGAAACTGAGGCAAAGAAGGTTAAGTGACTTGCCCAGGGTCACACAGCTAGAAAGTATCTGAGGCCGGATTTGAACTCGGAAAGATGTCTTCCTGATGTCAAGCCTAGCATCCTATCCACTGCACCACCTAGCTGCCCCATGATAAGCATAAGTGGAAAAAAAAAACCCATCAGATTTGGAATTAGAGAACATAAGCTTGCATCCCAGCTCTTCTACTTCACTAGGGCATGTCACAACTCCTTGGGACTCATTTTCTTTTTTTTTTCCTTTTTTTGGGGGGGAGAGTTCCAAATTTTCTCCCTTCCTCCCTTCCCACCCACCCTCGTTGATAAGGCAAGCAACTAAATATAGGTTATATATGTGCAGTTATGCAAAACACTTCCATAGTAGACATGCTGTGAAAAATTAACTCTATTTCCCTTAATCCTATCCCACTCCCACATTTATTCTATTCTTTCTTTTGACCCTTACCCTCCTCAGAAGTACTTGCTTCTGATTACCCCCTTTCCCAATCTGCCCTCCTCTCTATCATCACCCTACTCTCTTGTCCCCTTCATGCCCTATTTTCCTGTAGGGTAAGACAGATTTCCATACCCAATTGAGTGTGTATGTTATTCCCTCCTTAAGTCAAATTCTTTGAGAATAAGATTCCCTCATTCCCTCTCACCTTTCCCCATTTCCTCTCCACTGTAAGAGCCTTTTCTTTTCTGTTTTTTTTTGTGTGAAATAATTTACCCCGTTCTACCTCTCCCTTTCTCCTTCTCCTCGTAAAATCCTCTCTTACCCCTTAATTTTATTTTCCAGATATGACACCTTCATTTTCAACTCACCCTGTGCCCTCTATCTATCTATCTATATCTATATATACACACACATAATTTTTTCCCCTCCAACTACCCTAATACTGACAAAGGTATCATGAGTTACAAATATCATCTTTCCATGCAGGAATGTAAACAGTTCAACCATAATAAGTCTCTTCTGATTTTCTCTTTCCTGTTTACCTCTTCATGTTCTACTTGAATCTTGTATTTGAAAATCAAATTTTCTATTCAGCTCTTGTCTTTTCATCAAGAATGCTTGAAAGTCCTCTATTTCACTGAATGACCATTTTTCCCCCTGCAGGATTATACTCAGTTTTGCTGGGTAGGGGATTCTTGGTTGTAATCCTATCTCCTTTGCTGTCCAGAATATTATATTCCATGCCCTGCAGTCCCTTAATGTAGAAGTAGCTAAATCTTGTGTTATCCTGATTGTTTCCACAATACTTGAATTGTTTCTTTCTGGCTGCTTGTAATATTTTCTCCTTAACCTGGGAACTCTGGAATTTGGCTACAATATTCCTAGGAGTTTTCCTTTGGGGATCTCTTTCAGGAGGAGATTGGTGGATTCTTTCAATTTCTATTTTGCCCTCTGGTTCTAAAATTTCAGGACAGTTTTCATTGATAATTTCTTGAAAGATGATGTCTAGGTTCTTTTTTTTGGTCATGGCTTTCAGATAGTCCAATAATTTTTAAAGTCTCTCTCCTGGATCTATTTTCCAGGTCAGTTGTTTTTCCAATGAGATATTTCACATTGTTTTCTAATTTTTCACTCTTTTGGATTTGTTTTACAGTGTCTTGATTTCTCATAAAGTCACAAGCTTCCAATTGCTCTATTGTAATTTTTAAGGAAGTATTTTCTTCAGTAAGCTTTTGGATTTCCTTTTCCATTTGTCCAATTTTGCTTTTTAGGGCATTCTTCCCCTCATTGGCTTTTTGGACCTCTTTTGCCATTTGGGTTGGGCTATTTGTTAAGGTGTTATTTTCTTCAGTATTTTTTTGGGTCTCCTTTAGCAAGCTGTTGACTTGTTTTTCATGATTTTCTTGCAAAACTCTCAGCTTTTCCTCTACTTCTCTTACTTGCTTCTCAAAATCCCTTTTGAGCTCTTCCAAGGCCTGGGACTGATTCATATTTTTCTTGGAGGCTTTGGATGTAGGAGCTTTGGCTTCATTGTCTTCTTCTGGTGGTATGTTTTGATCTTCTTTGTCACCAAAGTAAGATAATATAGTCTGACTCTTTTTGCACTGCTTACTCATGATCCCAGCCAATTACTTGAGTTTTAAACTCTTTGTTAAGGTAAAAGTCTGCTTCCAATGTGGAGAATGTACTGTCCCAAGCTTGGGGGTTTGTATAGCTGTTTTCAGAGATACTTCTAGGGACCTGAAAGTTTTCAGTTCTTCCAAGGTGCTATGATAAGGGGTGGTGTTACTCTCCACCACCACAACAAGCTTCACCACACCAGCATTCCTCCTCACCCCAGGACCGCCCCTCAGAACTGTGACCCAGATCCAAGCACTGATAAAGCAAGAGATTCCTGCCTCAGCACTGGGAGAGAGATCCCTGCAATCCCCCTCTGATCAGTCACTTGATTCCCCCCTCAGTCTGTGGGCCAGAAGCTCAGGAAACATCCGCGGCCCCCAGGGGTGGCTGAGACTTAGCTCCTTCTCTTACCACAGTCACAGACTTTTCCCACTGACCTTCCAAGTTGTCTTTGGCATTCATGGGTTGAGAAGTCTGGAAACTGACACAGCTGCCCGCAATTTAGCCTTCTGAGGCCTGCTCCAGGGTTGCCGAAGCCTGCGTGCCCACGCCGAACTGTGCTCCTCTCCCTTCTGGGTGATATACCTTTCCGATCAACCACCCAGGCTGTCGTTGGCTGGAAATTTGTTTCACTCTGTCTTTTTGTGGGTTCTGCTGCTTTAGAATTTGCTTAGAGCCATTTTTACAGGTATTTAGAGGGGTTTGGGGGAGAGCTCACACAAGTCACTGCTTTTACTCCACCATCTTGGCTCCACCTCCCTCATTTTCTCCATATGAAAAATAATGTCATTGTATTAGATGACTCCTGTAATCCCTTCTAGCTCAAAGTCCTGTGGTCTGACATGCATTACTGGTCTATTCAGTTGGGTATCATTTTGATGATAAACATGGAACTTTAGACATTCAAACTGGCCATATTATCAATTGTTAAGGTGACTAAAATGACTTTATTAACCATCTCATAACACAGTTCCATGGCCATAACATAATACATATATTGGGTGTATGGGTCCCAGATTTACTAGAGAAAAGGCAAATTATCTACTTCACTTGATTTAGAATATGAAAGAAGAATTAACCACAGATATAGCAATAGTTTTGTAGAGGACTATATTACAGAATATGGTATTTGGCAGGGATTTTTAAAAAAAAAATCACCTCTTGGCAAACCCTAGATCTTCATAAAATTATGACATAGGTCCCTTTTTCAAAATCTTTTCCACTAACTGTCCCCTCTTCCCCAACTGAGATACACATGACTTACTCACACATAACCTAAGGAATCATGGAAAAAGCTTTATAACCTGGAACATCTTCTACCAGGAGATCTTCGACTCTAAAACAATAGGCTTTCCCACTGTCCTCTTGGGGGGTTGCCCTACTTCAAATGCAAACCTAATCTGCCCATGCTTAAACCTGCAGGAAGGAAGAAGCTCTACAATTAAGACTCTAGATTCATTTTCTTATCAAATATCACAGCAAAATCCATATCAACCAATGTCTGTTCCCATGCCTGCGGAACATTGGAAAAGACCTGCCTTTGGATTTGTGATCCTCTACATCTAAAAGGCCCACTATTTAATTACCTGTTTTCTTCCTTGTCAATTTGGAGCTGAAGAAATGAAACCGCTTTACTGGGATGATGAGAAATCCATGGCAACTACCATATCCAGCTTCTAAAGCCATATTGCAAGGATTATATGGTGAATTGAATGCTGTTACTCTGAAAGGCAACCAGAGGTTATCTGTCAGGTAGAAAGTACATTAAGATGCAACATTTAGAATGATTTAATTTAGTTCACTGATCCAGGAGAGAAAACTAGCTCCAATGGAAGGCAAAGAAAGTCCTTTGCTCAGCAATGCATAAGAAGGTAAGTGAAAAGTAATTGTCCTTCCTACTCTTATTTTAAAATATATTTCTCCTGGTGGAAGATAGGATTGCTTAAATCATATGTATCATTATAGGTCATAAGTCTTGCAGTTATCATCTCATCAATCAGTAGGTTGGTTGGATGAAAACAGAAAACTCGTTTGATTTTTCTATTTGGTGACAAGAATAAGGGATTAAACAAGAATAAGCTGTATTGCTTTGGGGGTTAGGAGGAAAAACAATCTAGCCCCTGTCTATTCATTATCCCAAAGCTTTATCTTTCCACCCACCTGTGCAACATCCAAGTCAAAAGCCCTATCAGTCCCCAAACAGGGACAAGAAGGGAGCAGCACACACTTGAGGAACCTGGTTCCTAAGAAATAGATACATACTCCTAAAGGAGAACACTCTTATTTGACTAGAATTACACAATCAGCAGAGAAAATTGTTGCTTAGAAACTTTCCCTCTAACACACAAATACTATATAACACAACTTCAGGACAAAGGGACAAAGTGTTACTAAATAAGGATAGCTTCCTATTGGCCAAGTCATTTGCAAAAGGTTATGTAGCTTTTAATGTTTATTTATCTCAAAGCCAGTTTTAAAAAATTAATACATACGATATACACCGGAACTAAGCATATTTTTTTCTGTGCATTTTAATAGTGCTCTAAACTACATGGTTTTTAATCCAAAGGGCAATTTTGAGGCATTGAATTTTAATTCAAGACTATTCCATAAGGCTTTACATTTTGCTTAATGCTCTCTTAGGAATTGACTTGCTTGATAAGTCAGAAATTTTGCTGAAACTTTCCACAGTGCTTCAGGTTCAGTTCAAATGGTCCAAAAGTCATAGAATGGATCACTCTGATTGCTCATCATCAGATCCACCAATGCAGCATTTGTTCTTTCCCTACCCCGCAGATGATGCGATTACTCTCTGTTCTTTGTTTTTGCTGTTAATAAAGTGAACAGATCTAATTTTGCTTTAATATTGGTTTATGTATTGAACATATGTTCCAGTAAACCTTTTAATTGGATGATTTCTATAGGGGCAGATTTGTGAAGTTCAAGCAACCTTGATCTCTTTCATGATTGGACTTATTGCCTGTACATATAGTTAAAGGCTTAATGATATGCTGTCTTGTATAGTTCCCTAATTGTTTCGTGTGTCTCTCTAATTAGATCCTTGAGGTTACGGCCCTTAGTCTTTACACTTGAAGATAGCTCTCTCCTTTCCCTATGCAGTATTCCAGCAGGCTCAAAGAACACAAATTCATGTGAAGTGAATGGAAATGGAGTTCATGAAATCAGTGGATTTTATTGCTGGGAGGAACCTTAGAGAACATTTAATCCAAACCTCCTCATTTTATAGCTGAGAAAACAGAAAATCAGATTGGGAGAGGGATTTGCCCAAGGTTATCTAACTATTTATCAACAGAGCAGAGACTAGAACTTCTGAGTCTTGACCCAGTACTCTTTTCACAACAGTGTTACCTGGAAACCTTATTATTCAGTGCATTTAACCAAATTTTTCCCTACTACCATGCCAAAAAAAAAAAGGAAAAGATACAAGAATACTCCCTCTTTTCCAATGACTGTACAATGAAGCAATTGATTTTCAGTCCAGACTATTTGTATTTTAAAATGGAGTAACCCTTTTTGCAAATCTTTATAAAATGGAGGCATTGTTCAATAATCACTTGTCACAGTGATTAGGCTATTTTAGCTACCAAGTGACAGATTTCAATTTTGAAATTAAAAATTGGCTATGATAACTATTCATTAAGTTTCACTTGTATCTTTTTCAAAATCTCCAAACCCATGATGCTGGTGATAATGGAATCACTAGACACCTTTGTTTAAAATGCCACATTTGCCTTAAGATAAAACACTATGACATCTTGTCTTCCAGTTATAGCTTTGCAAAATGTCATAGGATCATAAATCTAGAGATGGAAGAGATCTTAGAGGTTATTTAATCCAACCAAACACCCTTATTTTTCAGATGAGGAAACCAAGGCCTAGAGAAGTCAATGATTCAACCAAGGTCACACAGGTAAGAAGTGAAAGATTCGAACTCAGGACTTGTGATACAAGTTTAGGACTCTTTTCACTTTAATGTGTTATCTACCGGTTATTTATGCTCTCATGTCAGTACCTACTTATTTTCCTGTAAAGGAAAAAGATAATTCTTGTGTTTATAATTAAACCTCTGAACAAATTAAAAATGTTGTCCTTGCTCAATCATGCTATTATGATTGGTTGGGATCACTTATAGTCTGGTTTTATAAAAATCAGTATAATTAGAGAGGTTTCAGGTCTCTTCTTGCTTGCATTTGGGACTCTAAGACATATCATTTCCAAGGTGGTAAGCCTCCATTTCTGATGAAAAGACCAGCTCACCTCGAGCAACAAAGAATCTAGGTGGATCAGAGTCACAGATTTCATTATAGCTATATAAAAGATGCTAATCTTTCACGCTGTTGTTAATCTAACTTCCATTATTTAACAATACAGCTTTAGCGATGTTAATTCTGGGGGCTAAAATAAATTGTCATATTAAATCAGTATATTATATACATATGCTGACCTCTCTGCTGATATGAGCCTTGATGTGGATGTAGGATGTATTGATTAATTATTGAGCTCTTTAAGTGGCATATTCATGTGAATATCTGAGTACCAGCATAATATTCTACAGGCTCTTTCCATCAATATTCTATATTCTGAATGCCAAAATTAGAGTCTCAGGACTCTTAATCAACCATCATGCTACTCCTCCAATTATGAATAATTAGATGAAAGTTGATATATCTGAGAAAATATAGCCAACAAATTAAAACTTAGAAGGCTGAAGGGATTGAACCTAAGACTTCCTAATTCTATGCCCAAAATTCTATCCCCTGTACTGCTCTATTACCACTGGCAAATCACTTAATTCTCTCTGTTCATCAGTTTTCCACATCTGTAAAATGAGGTAGTTGATCTTTAAAGGCTCTTTGAGATGTGAAATTCTTTAAAGTAATTACCACCAAATTATCAGTCTACTCTCCTCGAGTGAGACATAGTCAATACAGAACTGGGCTTGGAAGTAGGAAGACCTAAGCTTAAGTTTCACCTTGAAGATCTACTAGCTATTCTAACAAGAGCAAGTCACTTTACATCTCAGTGATCTGGGCAGCTCTTTAAGAAAATAAACTACAGAGAATGTGCTGACATGCATTTTTAATAAGAGATTCCTCATCTGGGAGTTCCCTATACCAATATTATCATAGGTCCAGTCTCTATCTCCTATCTTATTCTCTCTCTAACAGATAGAAAGACATTAAAATCCGTTCAATTGTTGTGACTCTTTTCAGTCCATACAAATGTTACCTACATGTGTCTGCAATCATTTATAATACCTATTTTACACCGTGATAAACTAAGGCTAATATGAGTCAGCCCTCTCCCAATTTCAAAGGGTAAGTAGAAGCCCAACCAGGTAGGGAAATCCAGATCCTAATCAACGTGTGCACATTACTGTGATTATTGAATAGCAGTTTTCCCATATTTATTGATTTTAGAGTCTCTCTTTCCAGTTACAATGATCTCATGTAATATAGACTAAAGCAGCCATACATTTGCTCCCTAAGCAAAAGAGCCCAGCAGCCCCCAGAATCAGGACTTCTTCATCCCCTTCGCTCCTCCTTTTTTCCCATACCCACATACTTCTGAAATCAAGGATTTCCATCCAGTTGAAAATCTTTCCTCTCCCCATGGTATCATCAGTGCCACGATGGGCATGTGTTTCATTGCAATGGATTGCTAAGCAACAGATCCCTGTGTTCTGCCAACTTTCTTTTCACGCTGACAATCTGAATTTCACATGAGTTGTGTTTTCTAGAGTGCCCTGCACACTGGGAACAGTGACGAGGAAATGTCTCATCAACTACGCACACGGAAACTGCCACTGGCTGCACCTGTTTGTGATTTCTCTGAATAGCTTGGATGTCATTATTATGGCATGCCATTCCAAGAAAAAAATTATTTTCAACCACAAGCTATTAGCCATCAATTGGTTGATGTCAAAGAGCTGGTAAAACTGATGACATAAACTCCTGTACACATGAAGAAATATTAATTATCTTAGCTGCAAACATGAAAACAAAAAAAAAAAGCTGGCATAAGCCAGGGTATTACCAAAAGGAAATTTGTACTGTATTGTTGATTATTGTTTACTATTAAAATGTGGCCACATAATTTTGTAGACCTAATTTTCATATCTACTAAAGGTAACATGCTAAAAATAAAAGAAGCAATATGGAATAAGGGATAGGGAATAGAGAGCTAGCCTTAACATCAAATTCACCCCCACCTCTGACACATACTACTGGCTATGAGACCCGGCCAAATATAATTTAACCTCTCTGTGCTCTAGGAAGCTTTAAGCATTACCTCTAAATTCATGAACTTGTTTTAAATAATATTTTGATAGCTGCATTTCAATATGAAATTTATTTGTTATGACCCAATTTTATGCATTTAAAATGTTGTTCTGAGAAGGTATCCAAAGGCTTCACTAAGCTAGCAAAGGGATCCATGACTCCCAAACAGTTAAGAACTGATGCTCTAAATCTCTAAGTTGTTGAAAAGGTGCCAGCTGGAGGGAGTTTCATCATGGGAAATCCTATATATATCAGTGAAATCTCAGGTCCAGTCATCATCCCTAATTTTCATTGAAGAAGCACCTCAATGTAATGATTGGTCAACCTTAGAATCAAGAAGATCTAGGTACAAGTACGCTTCTGAAATACAATAGCTGTGTGATTTGGGGAAGGTCACTTAACCTTTTAGAGACTCTAGAATCTCTCTCAGCCTAAGGGTTAGAGAGAAGATACTAATCTGCATTGGTGGAATCTTTTCCCTTGTAGGGAGTTCCCTATGCCAATGAAATTACAGCTCTGTTATCTCCCCTATACCTCCCCCCTCCAAAAAATTACTGGAGGGGCAAAGCATTGTTGCTGAATCTATCCTGTAGGATTCCTGGATAAAATTAGGAATCGAAGTGATTTATATTATCTTGATTCTCCTATACTTGCCTTGGCCAAACTACTGTAAGATGCATTTTTTTAAAAATTTTGTTTGACCAGACCTGTAATTTCATATAAGAGACTCTGGAAAAGATATTTATTTTTCTAATGTTGTTGTTGTTCAGTTGTTTCAATCATGTCTGATGCTTTGAGACCCCATTTGGGGTTTTCTTGGCAGAAGTACTGGCATAGTTTGCCATTTCCTTCTCCAGCTCATTTTATAGATGAGGAAACTGAGACAAGCAGGGTTATGTGACTTGCTCAGGATAACACAGTTAGTAAGTGTCCAAGATCACATTTGAACTCAAGTCTTCCTGACTCCAGACTCAGCACTCTATCTGCTGTACCACCTAGCTGCTCTATTTCTGCTGGGCTTAGAGTCAGGAAAAACCCATCTTCCTGAATTCAAATCTGGCCTCAGACAAGTACTAGCTGTGTGACCCTGGTCAAATCACTTAATCTTATTTGCCTCAGTTTCTTTACCTGTAAAATAAGCTGGAGAAAGAAATGGCAAACCACTCCAGTATCTTCCCCCCCCCCCCAAAAAAATCTGAATGGGGTTGCAAAGAGTCAGACATGACTGAAAATAACTAAACAACTTCTTGACTCCAGGCCCTGTCCTCTATCCACTGTACCACCTAGCTGCCCTATTTCCAATGTAGGTTGGCAGATTCTGAGCAACTTAGTCTTAGAAAGTTACCCTAGGCACCAAAAGGTGAAATAAACTACCCAGAGTCATAGAGTGAGAAGCAGAACTTGAACCCAGGTCTTCCTAACTCTGAGGCCAATTCTTTGTCCACTATGTCCATTATTCTTGGCATATAATGTCTTAATGCTGTAGTAGGCTGCCTCTATGAGTATCAGAGCCAAAAATTATTTATCACATGGTGGCCAACTTTCTGGTGATAAAACCCTAAGTTCATCTACCAACTGTTACCAGACCTGTACTTGAAGACTTTCCAATGATAGTAGCTGCCAGAGCTTGAGTTTTACTCAGGATGGCCTTAATAAACTAGGGGTGACCTCCATACCACCATGAGGCACCAGGGCAGAAGTTCCATAGAACCTTCTCCGTGGTGGTATACTAATTCTGTGCAGGGCTACTTCAGGTGGAATAGTATCTCCTCTATCTGAAAACCATAATGTCTTTTGAGTTGCTTAATGGTCCATGTCCAAAATAAATTTTGAAAGCTTATATAAATCATGATAATAACAGGAATATCATGGTTTTGGAAAGCTTTGTTTTCCCAAGAAAATCACTAATTCACCAGTGCTGCATCTCCACCCCACCCCTAGAAGCTTAGTATATTTTCTTTTTTTTTCCACTTTCCTTCACAAACTCCATACAAAGTGGCAAGATACAAAATGATCAAGGTATATGTACACATACACATACACTCACACAGACACACACACACATATATATGTGTATATATATATATATATATATATA
>NW_020954559.1:8795090-8991333 GCF_900497805.2 Vombatus ursinus
CCTAGCTGCCTCCATGATCAAAATATTTTGAAGATGGGAGAGGGCTCAAAGACCATCTAGTCCAATCTGTACTTGAAAAGGACTCACCACTACTATGTGCCTAGCAACATCCATCCATTTTCTTCTTGGAGATCTCTAAGGGGGTTAGAGTGGAGGGAGCTATTGTCTCGAGACAGTTTATTACACTCAGAGATGGCTTCAATTTCTAGGAACTTTTCCTAACCTCTAGCCTAAATATTCTTCTTTGCAACTTCTATTTGTCACTCCTAACTATACCTGTAGGGGATGAACAGAAAACATCAGTTCCATCTTCTGTCTCACAGGCTTCAGGTTCTTAAAGACAGTTGTCATGTCAACCTTTAATTTTCTCTTTTCTGGGATAAACATCCTCAGGTCCTTCAAATAATCTTCGTATATGACATGAACTCAATAATGATTCATCATCTAGAGAATCAGTGTCCCTGCTAAATTTTGGCAAACAGAACTAAATATGAAAAGACAATAGATATGATCTAACCAGAGCACAATACAGTACAGTAATACTCTTGCCATGTTCCTGGAAGCTTTGCTTCTTTTATCATAGTTCCAACTCACATTAGACTTTTTTTGGCTGTTATATTTTACTTTTGTCTCAAATTGAGCTAACAGTTTACAAAAAAAAATCATAAAATCATTTTCAGACAAAAGGTCGTCTAACTGTCACTCTTACCTTCAACTTGGGAGGTCTATTTTTTTAACCTAAGTGTAAGACTTTACATTTATCCCTCTTATCCCTGAACTTAGGAATACTATTGGATCAATACCCTGACCTATCGATAAAATTCCTCTCTCCCATAGGGTTATTCACAATCTCATCTGAACTTGTAATGCCATCTAATTTAAGCTCCCCTAGAAGATAAGCAGACATTGGGGGTTGCTGAAAAAGCTCACCGTCAAAATAACTCACTGACTTCTGTCCCTAAAAAGGTTGCTGTAATTTCATTAAACTATCTTAGGAACTCAAAAGCTCCCTTATTGATAAAATGATACATAGAATAAAGCCAACCATTGATTCCTGAAAGACTCCACCGGACATGCCTTTCTAAGTTGAGATGGAACCATTAATGAACATACCTTTGGAGTTCAATTATTGAGGCAGTTCCAAATCTATTTGATTATGGTAGTGAGTATGCTCTGGACCTCTACATTTGCCTTTCAATGTTCCAGGGTAGTGGCATCAACTCAAATAGAATTGGAGCATGTAAGGATATCTGTAGGCCACATATTGACTTAGAAAACAACATATTAACATTATCTATGTTCTATTGTATTTTTATTTTGTTAAACATTTCCCAATCTCATTTTAATCTAGTTTCAGAGGCACTTGAAGACGTATGTTTGACACATCCATTCTAGGGTGCTCAGGGATTGGATCTCTGTTTTTTCTCTTCTTCAAATGAAGTCATCAATAGCTGTGTAGTCCCCAATGTTATGACCAGTGACTAGCCCCCAGTTCCATTTAACCATGAGATATCAAATAGCTTTTATAAAGAGATATTTACTTTAGATCTATAGCAAGAACAAACACAACATTTTCTTAATACTTCAGGGGCATACCCTCATCTCAGTCTCTGGGGAGAGTAGGTTCAACTTAGCTCATACAAGAACACTACAATATAGTGTTCACAACCAAGTTTAATGCAATCAATTTCCCTTGTTGTTTAGTAGTTTTCGGTCATGTCTAACCTTTCATGACCCTATTTGGGGTTTTCTTTGGCAAAGACACTGGAGTAGTTTGACATTTCCTTCTCCAGCTTATTTTTACAGACGAGAAAACAGATGCAAACAGGGCTAGTGACTTGCCCAAGGTCACACAGCTAGTAAGTGTCTGAGGCCTAATTTGAACTCTGGAAAATGAGCCTTCCTCACTCCAGGACCAATACTCTACCCATTTTGTCACCTAACTACCCTTAATACAGTCAAGTCAACCATTAAAACAGCCAATAAAACCTTATAACAACAACGTTACCCAGACTAGACCATGTAGAAGCAGTGTGGTAGGGTGGGCAAATGGGTATACTTGGAAAGAATGGAGTTCAGATCCTGACTCTGACACTTACTAGTTACCTTACCAGTTGTCTCTCTCCACTTCAGTTTCCTCATCTGTAAAATGGGAATAATGCTTCAGTATTTCAGTGCATCTGGGATGTCATTGATGTGGGTACTACTCTCGCTCACTTGCTCCTGTAAATCTTCCACAGAGCACCTATATCATGTATTAAGTACCTTTTTCTAGATCTAGAACCCAATGGAGCGCATAGGTGATACACTGGTTAGCCTTTACTCCTACTACATGGGTGGCCTGCCTCCTTTGCTGGTCATACATATGTCTGTTAACATCTGTTTTGTCTCTTCTGCACAACTCCTCATTGGTAAAATGTCGTATCCTACTTGTGACTATAGTGTCTCTCTTTGCCCTTTGGATGATTTGAAATGTAAGTCTTTGAAAACATGGTACGTGGCTGAAAAATACCGATATTCAAAGGGAGAAGCTTGTGGTCATTAAATCACTGCACAATTTCCCAAAGGCAATTCAATCTGCTATCTTCTCCAATTCAGTTGTGGGCCTAGTTAACTGTCTACCTGTAGTGTCTCTTCAAGATTTATGTATTGATGAATCATCACTAGTAGTTATTCATCCAATTTCATAGCTTAGTCTAGACCATAGACAATATACATTCATAGGCTAATTATAGTAAGAGGTAATATTTATTGACACTTTAATGTTTACAAAAAAATCTATCTATCTATCATTTCATTTGTTCCTTTTTCAACATGCCTGTGAGGAAGGTAGTATTATTAACCTAATTTTACAGGTAAAGAAATTGAGACTTAGAGAGGTTAAGTGAGTTGCCCAGGTTTGGTCCACACAACAATAAGATAACTGAAACAGAATTTGAAGTAGGAGAAAGTACCAGATCTGGAGTTGGAAAGACCTGAGTTAGAAGCAGACCTCAGTTACTTACCAGCTATGTCAACCTCGGCACGTCACTTAACCTCTCTTTTGCCTCAATTTCATCAGCTGTAAAATGAGGATAATAATAACCCCTAACAAGTATTGGTAAAGCATTTAGCACAGCACTTTGTACATAATAGGCACCATGTAAGTCCTTATTCCTTTCTTTCAAACTACCTTAGTAAAATTTATATATATGGAAAATTTGATCTTCAAAATGTCATAATAAAGATACAGTTCTCAAGAGTTAATAAGTATCATCTTCACATGTAGGGACATAAACAGTTTGCCCTTGTTGAGTAACATGTTTGTTTTTTTTCCTTTCCTATTTACCTTTTTATGCCTTTCTTGAGTCTTGTAATTGAAGATCCAATTTTCCATTGAGCTCTGGTCTTTTCATCAAGAAAGTCTGGAAGTACTCTATTTCATTGAATATCCATCTCCTTCCCTGAAAGAATATGCTCAGTTTTGCTAGATACTTGATCCTTAATTTTAATCCAAGCTCCTTTGTCTTACAGAATATCATATTCCAAGCCCTTTGATCTTTTAATGTAGAAGCTGCAAGGTCCTACATAGACCTGACTGTGGTTACATGATATTCAGATCGTTTCTTTCTGGTTGCTTGCAGGATTTTCTCCTTGACCTGATAATTCTGGAATTTGGCTACAACATTCCTTGGCGTTTTCAATTTTTGATCACTTTCAGGAGGTGATCAGTAGATTCTTTCGATGACTATTTTACCTTCTGGTTCCAGGACTCCAGAGCAGTTTTCTTAGATGATTTCTTGAAAGATGCTGTCTAGGCCCTTTTTCTTTATAATGCTTTCAGGTAGACCAATAATGCTTAAATTATCTCTCCTGGATATGTTTTCTAGGTCAGTTGTTTTTCCAATGAGGCGCTTTACATTTTCTTCTATTTTTTCATTCTTTTGATTTTGCTTAACTGATTCTTGATATCTCATAGAATCATTAGCTTTCACTTTCCCAATTCTAATTTTTAATGAATTGTTTTCTTCAGTTAGCTTTTATACCTCTATTTCTATTTGGCCAATTTTACTTTTTAAGGAATTGTTTTCTTCAGTGTATTTTTTTCCATTTAGTCAATTGTATTTTTAAAGGAATTGTTCAATTTTTCTTCTACTTGTCTTATCTGACTTTTAAAATCTTTCTTAAGGTCTTCCAAGAAGGCTTTTTGGCCTTGAGACCAGTTCATACTACCCTTTGAGGTTTCGGGTGGATGTGAGTATATTGACAATGTTGTCCTCTCCTGAATTTGTAGTTTGATCTTCCCTGTCACCAAGATCCTTCTCTATGATCATTGTTTTTCTTTGTTGCTTCTTGCTCATGTTGTTTGCCTTTTTTTCTGGCTTTTAAAGATGATCTCTACTTCTGGGTCACAGGGAGCACCGTCCCAGGTTTCTTGTGTTGGGGGATAGGGGTCTGGTTACTGGTTTTGTGCTCTGGGGCCTCAGGTATTGGCAGCTAGAGGCTGTAGGTGTCTGGTAGCTCACCTGGGACTGAGCTGGAGCTGATAGTGGTGGCTGGTGTGTGCCTGGTGTTGGTGCTTGCCTATTCCACCACCCTGGGGCTTAGAATCTCCTGCTGGTTTGCTGAGGTGGGGTTTGCTGGGATGCCTTCCATCGTGCACTGGTCCCCTTCAGCCACAGCAAGTGGGACCTTTCCCATTAATCCCCCAGCCTCCTGAGCTAAAAGACTGCTGTACCTCTTCTTTCTGTTGGCTCCACTGTTTCAGGATTTTTCCTGGGACAGTATTCCCTGGGTTTATCAAGGTCAATAAAGGAGGGTGAGAGCAACTTACTGCTTACTCCACCATCTTGGCTCCTGGAAGTCTGAACTATGAATTTTTAAACCATTTGTTTTTTCTTCTGTGGATACCTGTTATTTAGTTGTGTCCAATTCTCTGTGACCCCATTTGGGGTTTTCTTGGCAGAAATACTGGAGTGGTTTGTCATTTCCTTCTCCAGCTCATTTTACAGATGAGGAAACTAAAGCAAATAGGGTTAAGTTACTTGCCCAGGGTCACACAGCTAGTGTCTGAGGCCAGATTTGAACTCATAAAGATGTCTTCCTGGTTTCTAGCACAGTGCTGTATCGGCTGTGCCACCTGGCTGGGACCTAGCTGCCCTCTGTGAATACTTTGACCAAACTATTTTGAACAATTATGAGTCTCGTTGAGGAGATACTGTTAGGGCTTGATGAAATGAGCACAAGAATGTTAATAAATAGGATCTAGAGGTCTTCATCAGTTGTTTACTCTGTGTGTATGTGTGTGTGTGTGTGTGTGTGTGTGTGTGTGTTCCAAGGATCCCTTTGGCAATCTGATGAAGTCTGCAGACTCCTCATAATAATGATTTAAAATGAATAAAATGCATAGGATTTCAAAGGAGATCGATAATATTGAAATATAGTCATCAAAATATTAAAGAAAATTCAGATACTTCAGTTTAAGAACCCCTGACCTATAGAGAAACCTTCCATTTGGACTCAAGGTTGGACGTTGGTGTTGCCAGATGGTGAATACTCTATGGCAAGCATATTTTCCTGTTTTCTGCCTCACTTGATTCCAATAATTAAGGGGTTGCTGAACAAGGTTATATCTGTTATTACATCTTTCAAGAAATCTTGTATAATTTTGATATCTGCTTTGGCAACAACTTCTTAGAAAAGAACTTTTAAGAAAGCATTTTTCTCTACTGATTCAAATGTTTTTTTTTTAATAGTTAAAAATATAAGCACTGTAAAATCTTGCATTTTTTATATGTTTCATTGAATTAGGTAGTTTTAAAGGTATTAAATATTATGGAATGGCTTTTACAGAAAGCCTTCCTTTTTCTAGTACTTTTTCATACATGCTATGAATGTTCTTTGTGGATTATCCTTATAAGGATTTTGTAGAAATGGGAGAGTATGTATATGTTAATTTTTTATTTATATTTTCTTGGTCACTTAATTTTTTTCAATAATAAGCCACTGGAAAAATCCTCTCTTTCAGATATCTTGAGAATATCTCTCAATACTTATCTGACAATGTGGTTATGAAAAAGTGCCTTGCAATTCTTAAATCATTCTAAAAGTGAATTAATTTTGCTATAGATAACATTTATAAAATTAAGGTAGCCATTAAAATAGGTAAAATAGCCATAGTCATGTTCTAGCTAGAGCATATAATATACAGCATTTTTTGTTATTGTTTTTGTCTCTTAAAAAGGTTTCTGGTGTTAAAATAGTCATTTATACAAAAGTGGAGCCAATGCATTGAGGATGGGGAAAGTGTGGCAGAGAGTGACTCACATAGAATGTCTTGATACTGATCACTAAATCTTGCCCTTCCCTTGTCTCAAAACTTTCAGTATTTGCCACGTAGCATTAATTTCTAATATTAATATCCAACAGTCATTTTGCCAAGAGTGTCACTGGTGACAATTATTTTGAAAGCATTGGAAGGCTCAGCATAGAGCCTTTTTTACCCCTCCCTCAATAGTATTTGTATGGGTTCTTTGGGAGCCTTCAGATCAGCATTTGTATAACCTCTTCTCAGTAGTATTTGAACTTTATCAGTGATCATATGGAACCTAACACATGTAGACCATGAAATCCTCCAACCTTCCCCCACCTGCCCCCCGCACACTACACTTTGCAAACACAATAGCTTTTCTTTACAAAGATAAAAGAGGGGGGGATGCTTCCTTTCTTTCAATTTTATAATGAACACATTGTGGAAAGGTTACATAAGCTGCCTGGGCACAGTCAGTTTCAATTATGTCTGCAGTGTTGGGGGAGAAAAAGACTCAATCACATGGCTCCTGTTTTAATAATTAAGTCTTTCAGGGTATTTATTTCATGTTTCAATGCTGAAGTAGAGTGAGCTTGACAGGAAACAGGAGGGTGATGCTCCAAACAAGCCGTGTCCAAGTATAATACTCATAACCCTGATTTATTAAATAACTTTGAGCCAGAATACACGTGTGCAACCCATTAAATGAGACAGTGTCAAGATGATTTTGCAAAGATGAAAGGAGTAGTTAACAGCAAACTCTGCTTGGTACACTCAGTGTATGAAGTCTTAGGGAGCCACTTTTGTGCTATGTTCATACCTTTTTGGAATTGGATATGGGGTGTGTTTGGTGGTACTCAATAAAGTTTTGAGTAAATAATCAAAATAAATTGGATAAAATAAGAAAGATAGGAAGCTCCTGGCTTATTCCTTCAGTACAGAAAGCAGATTGTTGTCACCCAATAGCAGGAGAAACCCCTTGGACTCCTGCTGCTACTAATAACAACAACAAATATGATGATGATGATAATGATGATGATGGTGATGATGATGATGATGATAACCAGGCATGTGCTGGAGACATCTTGGCTGTATCACAAGAACTGATTGTTAAATTTTCAGTATAAGCATTTACACTGCAGAAATCAGCAAATGTTACAAATCAGGGCTTGATTTTTTTTTTCTTGTTGATTGTCTAGACATATGAAAGTGATGGAGAAAACGTAGATTAAACTTAAAAATATGTCATGTTTTTTTTTCAGAGAGCCAAACATCTACCAGCCCACTCTTGACCTATATAAACATATATATACACATATTATATGTATATATATATACATATATATACACATACACACATTCATATATATATATGTGCACAGACACATACACATAGCACTTTAAGGTCTACAAAGAACATTACCTATAATTCTTCATTTGATCCTCACAAAATCCTATGAGGTGATACTGTCGTTCATATTTTACAGATGAAGAAATTGAGACTGAGTTCATACAAATTGCCTGAGATCAGAAATCTAGTAAGTATTTGATGTAGGATTAGAACTCAGACTGTCTGGACTCCAAGTCTATCACTCTTCTTATGCATTGAGAAGATGTGGTTAACGCTTGAAGGCAGTTAGGGTATTATTTAATATACTGACTGAATAACTGCTTCTATCAGTAATTCCCTTAATTTCAAGAAACTACATGTGGAGTCAATTATCCCACTCAATAGGTATCTTTATTTTATCTCCTTCCATCTCCTTTCATTTAAATTAATTTTATTTTTTTTAAAAGTGTTACATGCCATGCATTATTTTGTGGGATAGGAGAAGGAAAATAGAGGGAGAATCAAATTAAATAATAAACTATGGATGTCACAAATCCCAAAAAGTTTAGAATTACTGATCTAAAGGTGATCCTGACAGAGTGGAGACAGCTTCATGCTAGGTTCATTTGGCTAGGCAGTCAGTCAAAAAAATATTTATTAATCGCTTTCTATGTGCCAGGTTCTGCGCTAAGCCCTGAATGATACAAAGAAAGATATAAGGAGCTCACATTCTAATAATGGAGGCAATACTGTACAAATAACTAGGTTACATACATATAGATGGAAGATAATTCGGGGAAAGACACTAGCAGCTCAGGGAAAAACCTCCCAGCAGGAGGAGGGATTTGAGCTGAATTCTTAAGGAAGCCACAAACCTTCAATTTGTAAAAAAACACAATATCTGCAAAATGTAATAAAGCAAAGCACAATAAAACAAGGTATGCCAGTGTACACAGACATGTAGATATGTGGATTTTTTTTATCACAATGTTACTTATAAATTTATTGTTATTATGCAGGGTATAATAGGGTACTATATATGGAAAAGTTAAGAAATATTAAATTGAGGAAGAAAAACAAATTGTTAATAGCACCATGAAAGGGCAGTTAAATTCCCTAATTATCATTGAAATAAAAATAAAGAATATTTTAATATAATTTTTATATTCACCAAAGTGAAAAAAATAGAATAAAATGATAAAATATAATGCTGGTGGGATTGTGAAGAAAAAAAAATGCTCAGTCACATTGTTGATGGAACTGGAGAATGGTACACACATTATGTTGAACAATATAACAATATGCCATCAGAGTGCTGAAACCGATTATACCTTTCTTCATATTAATTCCATTTCTAGGACTTTATTTTTTTAATGTAATTTTAAAGGTGCAGGGTAAGGAACGCTGCCATACAAAAATACTCATTTGTTGTTGCTGTTGAGATATGATTGACTCTTGTTGACCTCATTTCAAGTTTTCTTGGCAAAGATAATAGAGTGAATTGCAATTTACTTCTCCAGTTCATTTTACAGATGAGGAAACTGAGACAAACATGGTTAAGTGACTTGCCCAGGGTCACATAGCTACTAAGTGCTGAGACTGAAAGATGAGTCTTCCTGACTCTAGGCCCAACACTCTTTCCACTGTGTCACCTAGATACCCCCCTCTCCCCCACATTCATGGCTGCTTTATTTATTATGGCAAAATAAATAATTTATAGGTCTAACAACTGGAGAATATGTAAATTATTATCTATATTTAAATAACATCCTTGGAGGAGGAGAAAATCTTCACTAGCTCCTACTATCCTCTGAAGCTCTTACCCTTAGTTCTCCTCCCTTTCTCAGACAACAGGAAGTAGAAAATGTTACTGTAATCACTCCATTTCTTCTCTCACTCACTCCTGACTCTTTGCAATCTGACTTTTGAGCTCATCACTCAACTGAAAATGCTCTGTCCAAAGTTACCAGTGATACCATAAATGAGAAATCTGAGTTTTTTCTCAGCCCTAATCCTTCTTGACCCATTTGCTACATTTGACACTGTTGACCACACTCCTCATGGATTGTATCTCCTATTTGTGTTTTTGTAACCTCTACTCACCTGCCCGTCTTGCTACTACTTCTCAGTTCTCTTGGTTGGTTCATTATCCATATCACATACTCTAACTTTAGGAGTTTCTTAGAGTTCTGTACTGGACCCTCTTCTTTTCTCTCTCTTTAATCTATGTCAGTAGCCTATCAGGACTCATGAGTTTAACTACATCCCTGTAAAGGTTACTCTCAGACCCATCTAGTCCCATTCTCTCCCCCAAACTTCAGTTCTCATCACCAATTGTCTATCGAACATTTCAAACTGAATGTCCCATAGACGTTTTAAACTCAACGTGTTTAGAACTCACCTTTCCTTTTAATTCTTCCCCTCTTCCAGTGTTCCCTCAGCATCAAAGGCATCACCATATTGCTAGTGTCTCAGGTTTTTTTATCTCGAGCATTATCCTTGATTTCTTACTGTGCTTCAGTTCACACATCCAATCAATCACCAATTACAACAACTCTCGCACCCAACTCTTTATCTCCACTCATAGATACCATCTTAGCTCAGGCCTTCCCTTCCAGTCACTCTATTCTCACACTACTTTAAGTATAGATCTGACTGTGTGACTCCTTTGTTCAGTCACATTCAGTGCTTTCCTATTGCCTCAAGGGTAAAAAATAAACTGGTCTGTTTGACTTTTAAAGCCTTATACAACCTAGCATCAATCTATCTTATAGCATCTTTGAACATTTCTCTTGTGCTATTTGACCCAGTCAAACTGTCCTTCTCTCTGTTCCTTACTCACAATATACCCTGTTTTACCTCCCCGCTTTTGCCATGCCTGGAATGCACTCCTCTGCCTCATAAAGTCACTCTTTTCCTTTAAGAGGCAGCTCAGGCACCATCTTCTGCATGATGCCTTTCCTGATTCCCCTGAGTTCTAGAATGTCCACCCTCTCAAACTATTTGGAATTTAACTACTTTGTATATATCTTTATTTACTGACTTTATGTTTAAGCTATTTATATTTCATTTATCTGGCCTCTTAGAATAAGCTCACTTATAATAGAGATTGTTTCATTTTTGATACTTGAATCCCCAGAGCAGGGCACTTAGTGAATTTTTAATAAATATTTGTTGACTGAATGATATAAAATTAAGGTAGTATTAAAAGTAGCAAATATGAAGTATATTAGGAAAGAAAGGCAAAAATAAAGTGCAAAACAAAACCAGAAGAACCAGTTTTACATATATATATATGTGTGTGTATATGTCTATATATATGTATTTATGAATGTATACATACATAAATATGTATACACACACAATTAGTGCAATAGGAAGAAGAGAAAGGAAAGGAAGTCAGCCTTGTAATAGGGAAAACCTATATGGGTTCAAGTCCTCTGAGACATAGACTAGTTGTGTGAGCCAGGGCAATTCACTTAATTTCTCTAAAACTATAAACTGTGACGCTGGAAGAGCAAGTTGCGACTTTGGAAAAGGAAGTTGCCTTCACAAAGAGTTGCCTATATGAATGAAATCATAGATCCAATCCTTAGGGCCCCCTCTCTATTTTAATTTTTTTTCTTGTTATTGACCATTTGCTAAGTTTATAATTTTCAATATAAAACGAAAAAGTTAATTTAATGCCAATGAGCAGGGCTCACACAGATCTAGTACTTTCAGTATGAGCAGCTACAACCAACATTTATGTAGCATTCAGGATGTGCAAAGTGCTTTATAATTATTATCTCATTTAATCCTCACAATTCTGGAAAGTAGGCGCTATTATTATCTCCATTTTACAGATGAGGAAACTGGGACAAAGGTTAAGTGGCTTGACCAAGGTAACAGAGTTAGTAAAAGTCTGAGGCCAGATTTGAACTCAAATTTTCTAGGTGGCGAAGTGGATAGAGCACTGGACCTGGATTCAGGCAGACCTGAATTCAAATCCAGCTTCAGACACTTCCTAGGTGTGTGACCCTGAACACTTAATCTGGTTTGCCTCAGTTTCCTCATCTGTAAAATGAGCTGGAGAAGGGAATGGCAAACCACTCTGGTATCTTTGTCAAGAAAACCCCAAAAATGAGTCACAAAGAGTTGGATATGACTGAAGAATGACTGAAAAAACAACACTGTCTTGATTCTGGGCCTGGAGCTCTATCTTCTTCACTACCTGCTCAGTAGGGTAACTATTTCCATTTTTAATAAGCATAATTTGAAGCTCAGAGTAGTTAAGTGATTTACTCAGAATCACATATATAGACTTCAACTCATTTTTTTTTTTAATTCTTAGTCCAGAGTTCTTTTTATTCATCCAGCCTCATGGTTGGTCATGTGTTTCCTCCTTCCCCCATGACCTATGAAGTAGATAACGAAAGTATTACATCTCCATTTTAAAAATGAGGACATTGATACTGAGATTTTAGATCTGGAAATTCCTTGAAAGAAATATATGTCTGTAATAGGCAGCCCTGGATAATGGGGATATAAATTGCATCCAGGGGCTTGGGAGATGTCATAAACTTTGTAAGTTGTGTTTGAGTGTTTTTGGTGTTCACCACTATCAGAAGGCATAATGACAGCCCCCTGCTCTAAATCTAGTAATCATCTAATTACATGAGTTCCAGTATAGTAGGTAAGTTTAAATCCCATTAAGATTAACTATTTTTCTGCCTTCTCCTCCCCTACCAGAGGCTATGCCTTCTACTCAGAAAACTACTAGTGTCTTCTCCAAATCTCCCTGAGCATGCGATTTTCATTTTAATGATGTATCCACATTTCCTCATAAAACCTACAGCTGGGTTTAAAATTTAAACAGAAACCTTCTACTATTCAAAACATATTATCAAAATCCATTCAAAAGTAGTTTTCCAAAGGGTCCACTTAGTCAAAGCATTCCTTGCTCAGGGTGGGCTGATTTGATCATGATTCCAAACAGTGTCGGGGAGCTAGGTGGCACAATGGATAGAGTGGCAGGGCTGGAGTCAGGAACACCTGAGTTCAAATCTAGCCTCAGATGCTTACTAGTTGTGTGACCCTGTTTACATGAGCTGGAGGAAGAAATGGCGGACTACTCCAGCATCTTTGCCAAGAAAACCCCAAAAGGGCTCACGAAGAGTCAGACATGACTGAAAAACAACTAAACAACAACCAAATAGTAGCAGTAGCAACGATAACAATACCTGCAACAACAACAGCAAAGTAGTTTAGGATTCCATTTAAAGTTTGTGTCTTGGAGAATAATTAGTGGCATAAGCAGAGGTGAAAAAGTTTGCCAAGCAGACTAGTCATGTTTACGGAGTCCTTTCTTGGTCAGCTTCAGCTTTTTCAGAAAGTAGTTTCTAATAGGAAGGAACTATAACCCTTTGGGGGGGTGGTATATATACCTGAACAGGAGTATTTTAGAGCAGATAGGGTGAGATATTGAATGGTAGTGTCTAGAATTCAGCTCAGTTCAACAAACATTAGTTAAGTACCTGCAGTGGATAGACATCCAACCCTAGCGCCAGGAAGACCTAGGTTCAAGTCTGGCCTCTGACATACGCGTGCATAAATCCAGGCAAATCACTTAATTTTTCCATAGTGTGGGTAACTCTCTAAGATAATAAATTGAAGAGGTCATTTTTGATTCCTCTAAAGCACTCAATGTTTCCCACAATTACTTTGTGTTTTATATATTTTTTATCTAATCTATCTATCTATCTATCATCTATTTATCTAAACTCAAATCTCAATAAACTGCTTGCCTGCATGAATAAAGGGAGTTTTCTCATCCAGAAGTTCCCTATCTCAGTAAAATCATGGGTCTGTTCATGACTGCATATTCCTCACCCACGTCTAAGGAGCTAGAGATGCTAACAGTAAAAAAAAAAAAAAAAAAAAAAAAAAAAAAGAAATAAAAAAGCAAACACATTAGTTCCTGTCATTGAAGAGTTTAAGTTTAAAAAGTGGGGGGGTGTAGGAACATGGTGCAAATGTTAAGAATCAGTATGGTATTGTAGAAAGATCAGAGCCCCTAGATTTTCAGGAGATGTGTTCAAATCTCACTTCTGATTCTTACTATATGCATAAACTTGGGAAAATCCCTTATTCTCCTGGAGACTTAGCTTATTTACCTATTTAAAAAATTAGCTCCTTAGCTCTGAAGTCTCTTTTAGAGCTAGGTCTTTGATTCTTTGTCATCCTATAAATAGGATTCAAAGTAAGATTTGATAAGGGAGAAGGTGTAATTCAGAGGGCTCTTAGAAAATTGGAGGAAAGAGAAATTACTTTCAGTGGGGGTTGGGGAGAGAGAGTGCTGTTTGGATGGGGAAAACTTCATGGAAGAATTGGCACCTGAGAAGAGCTTTAAAAGAAGAAACACATTTTAAGTGGAAGCTATAAGGAGAGGGAGCACCTTAGGCACAGGGGACAGCCTCTGTAAATGCATTGAGGCAACCTGGTTCACCTGAAACGTAAAATAGATAAAGGAGATTGAGGAGAAATAAAACTGTAAATGTAGGTTGAAGAGAAACTAGAGAGTACAGTTATCCCTTCCACAACATGGGGGTTAGGGGCATGACACCTCCACAATCTGGAAAATCAAAGTAAAATTTTTGGTTCTCCCCTCATACCAGAGAAGTCTGATTTTTTTTCTTTTACTTTTATGGGGTGTTTATTGTACCTTATTGTAAAATCTTGGTTAGGTATTTGGTCATATGTTGTGTTGTCCGATGGCTTCACATGTTGTCTATAGTTTCTGCTAAACTCCCCCCAAATTTCCATTTAATTTCTTATGCCAAACCATGATATATCAAAGAAATGATGGGAAAAGTCTCAGTGTGGAAGGGATAACTGTACATTGAATGCTAGGTTGAAGACTTTTGTAGTTTGTCTTATAGGTGATGAATGGGGAGCCACTTAGAGTTTTTGAACAGGCAAAATTCATAAAAGTCTAGGAGGCAAAGTCAAGATGAGGTATCCTAGAAGGACTTTTATAGCACTTCTTTCCTCAGCAAAATAATCTTTTAGTTTTAAAAATGAATTGTAATATGATAGCAGCCTTCATTGCCATGATGCTTTAAGATTTTTCAAGAACTTTATGTGAATTATCTCAGGGCAAGAAGTAATAAAGGCTTGAATTAGCATGGTGCCACTTTGTGTGGAGAGTTGTGAATAGAAGTGAGAGATATTCTGAAGTAAGAATTGATAGATTATGAGGTGAGAGAAGAAAGAAGCAAAGATGACTTAATTTCCAAACTTACATGCCTAGGAGTATGATGACATCAACAAATCTATGAAATCTGAGAAGAGAGGTAGCTTGGAGAAAGATGAGTTCATTTCTAGATATGTTGGGGTTCTGGTGCCAGTGGTAGCTGCAGGTGGTTTCTAGGAAGGAACTAGAAATGAAGCACCAGAAGCAGGAAGAAAGGAGTGGGAGAGATTGGTGGTGACCAAGTGTAAATATGAAGATATAGGAATCATCTACATGAAGACGATTGAATCCATATGAAAAGATGACATTCCTAAACATAGATATTGTCATGTCACCACACTGCTTAAAAAGGTTCATGACTTCAATTCTGTGGGATAAAATACGAATTCAATTTTTTTTAGGACTTAAAAATCTTTCAGATAAATTCAACCTATTGTTCCAGACATTCCATATTACTCCCATTCGTGTGCTATTTTCCATGCAAACTGGAGTACTTGATGTGTCATTTGCAATAATTCATCATCCACCTCTGTCCATACCTAAAATGCTCTCCCTCCTCATCTGTCTCTTGGAATCTCTAGTTTCCTTCAAGTTTCCATGAGGTCATTTTTGATCCCCCTAAAGCACTCAATGCTTACTACCATTACTTTGTGTTTTATATGCTTTTTATCTATCTATCATTTGTTTATCATTATCTATCATATGTTTTTATCTATCTATCTATCTATATGTTATTTATCTATCTGTTCATCCCCTCAGTAAAATGTAAGCTCCTTGAGGGAAGAAGCTATTTTATTTTTGTCTTTTGAGAGCCAGTATTTAGCCTTGTACATATTAGGTGGTTATTAAGAGTTTAAAAATGGAGAGAGTTTAAAGAAAAAAAAGGGATGAAAGGCAAGAAGGATGCCCACACGTAGGAAGTAGGAGAAGGAAGGTAAATCTGAGAAGTAGACTGAATAGGAATCACCAGACAGTTAGAGAAAATCTAGGGAAGAATGCTGCCATGGAAGCCAAGAGAACAGAGAGTATCAGGAAGGAAGTTGTGGTCAAATGTGTAAAGGATTGTAGGAAGTCATGGAAAATTAAGAGTAAGAAACAAGCATTTTGATTGGTAATCGAGGACATTGGTGCCCTGATCTTTGACATAAACATTTTGGTAAGAGGTGGTGGTGGCTGCTGGTTCTAGTAGTTGGGACAGATAGCAAGGGGCTAAGTACTAAGAAGATAGTGAGGAGGTAAAGGCAAGGGTTATAGATTAATCTTTATAGAACTTTAGCACTGAAAGGGAGGCAAGGCAGATGATGTTTACTTGAGGAGATATTAATGTTGAGGGAAGGTCATGAGGGTTTTTTTGTTTTGTTTTGTTTTTCTTAGGATAGGGGAAACCTGAGCACTTATAGCACAGTAGAAAAGGAGACAGTAAAAAAGGAGAGCTATACAAAACAATAACAATTTATTTGGGGGAAGAAAAGATCCAGAATATTCAAAGAAATAATAAAAATGGTCATAATGAAGGGAGAATGGCACTTCTGGGCCTCAAACTATATTTTAAGACAATCATCGAAAGATATTTGATTCTGATTAAAAATGGAAAAGATCAATGTAAACAGCTAGACAAGGAAGAATCAGAAATGACTGAATTCAATAATTCAGTGTTCAATGAACACAAAAACATAAACTATCTAGCAAAGAATTTCCTATTTGATAAGAGAAGGGCTGAGAAAACTGGAAAGCAGTCTGGCAGATGGGAGATTTAGAGCAATATCATATACCATATTCCACAATAAGTTCAAATTGGATACATGACCTGAATATTAAAAGATAGTCCCATAAAAAATTAGAAAAGAAGCAAATCATACATATCTCATAGCCATAGGTAGGGCATGGATTTTTAAATAAACAAGGGATAAAGGCAAATACAAAAGATTAAAAAAATTTCATGAAATTGAAAAGCTTTTCTCAGAACAAATTAATACATTTAGGATAAGAAAGGAAGTGGCTGACTGTGAGGTGGAGGGAGTTTGTATTCAATGTCTTGAGAGTATGATCTCTAAGTTATGTAGACCACTAACAGAAATCTATGATGAAAGGCAATTCCCCATAAATAAAAGGTCAAAGGATAAAGGTCAAAAGAATAATTACAAATTATGAAAAATCATATGAAAGAATGCTCCAAATCACAAATAATGAGATAAATGAAAAGCAAAACGTCATTGAGGCTTCAATTCACACCCCCAAAATTGACAAAGGTGGCAAAAGATTTAAATAGTTAATGCTGAAAGGGTTGAAGAAAGATGAGCACACCAATGCATCATTGGTGAAGCTGTTAATAAGCACAAGCATTCTGGAAAACAATCTGGAATTTTGCAAAGACAGTACTAAAATATTTAATAAAAATAAGAAAGGCCCAATACACATCAAAATAGTTACAGAAACATTTTTTATGGTAGCAAAGAACTGGAAGCAAGGTAGATGCTCATCAATTGGAGAATGGCTAAAAAACACTTATGTTATAGGAATGTTGTATAATATTACTGTGCTATAAGAAATTATAAACATGATGAATTTGGAGAAGAATGGAGGGACATATACAAATTGATACAAAGTTAAGCAGGCAGAACTAGATTTTATACACATGCATATTCATATACGTACATATACCCATGCACATACATATACATACACATTCACACTCATATGTATATTTACACATATATGCACACAAATACGTATATACCAATACATAAATATATGCTAATACCTATAGTGCCATATATATGTGTTTGTGTGTGTGTATTTATATGTGCAGGAAATGGCAAAGCACTCCAGTATCTTTGCCAAAAACAACAATAGCAACAAAAAATGGGGTGACAGAGTCAGACACAACTGAAACAATTGAACAACCTATATATATATATACCATATATTTATGTATATATATGTATAAAATACTATACCACTGTAAATGAAAAAGTAATCTCAACAAAATAATCAAACCTAGATCCTGCAAAATTATAATGACTAAGCCTGGTACCAAAGAAGAGATACAAGATGTCTCCCTCTACCTTTTTGGAGAAATGGAAGACTGAGTGGAGTACTGCATATAAAATCAAAATATTTAAATATGTTTGTTGGTTTTGTAGTATGTTTCTGTCTTACTTCATACTTAGTTATAAGGGATGGTCCTCTGGGAGTGAGTAGAGAAGGAATAGAGTGGGAAATATATGTCATGTTTAAAAAAAAATGTACTTTTACAATGAAGAGCTAGAACCTGTGAGACTAATAGACTTATCTAAAAATGGAATGGCCTGCCTTGGGAGATTATGAATTCCCTTCATTAGAGGTCTTCAAACAAAGGTTGGATGGTCATTTGCTAAGTATGCTATAGAGGGCATTCTTGTTTTGGGTATGACTTTCCTCTCCGAGTCCCTTCCATCTTGTCTGTATGTATCTTGTTTATGTCTTGTCTTCCCCATTAGAATGTAAGCTTCTTGAGGGTAAGTACAATATTTTTGCCTTTCTTTATATCCCAAGAATTTAGGACAGTGACTTGGGATACAAAGAAAGGCAACAATATTATCCTTGCCCTCAACAAGTTTACATTCTAGTGGGGAAGACGATACTTAAACAAGATACTTATAGACAAGACAGAAAGGACTCAGAGAGGAAGTAGGTGCGTAATAAATATGTATTGACTTACAGGTATCAGTTAGAATAGATTACTGCTGAGGGCCCTTCCAGCTCTAAACTTATTTGATTCTGCGAGCGGATGAGCAACTAAGGCCCTGGAGAGTACAGGAGGGTATAGGGTCAAGAGTACAAACAAATGGTCTCTGGAAAGGAAGGGAGCCCCTTTAACTACTGAAACTGGAAGTGATGATATAGCAAGTTTTTTTTTTGACTCATTGAAGAGGCAAGGTGAAAGAACTCATGACAGATAACTTCAATTTATCACCTACCTTGAAACTCTAGCTGGAGAGAAGTGGATAGTACTTTGTACACAGTCAGCACTTAACAAGCATTTGCTGAATGAAATTAGGTCAATGCCAACATCCTCTTTAACAATGCACTACAATCCTTCTATCCATCTCTAATTGTCTATCACACTCTCCATAGCAATTGTTCCAAACCTTCTTTCTTTTCTTCAAGTTCCCATAGTCACTGAGAATATGAAAAATGAAACCAAAATATGAAAAATGAAACCAAAAAATATTGTCTTTTATGGTATAGAGTTTACAATTTGGAGAAGGGAGTGGGAATCAATTACATAAGCATAGTCCAAAGTAAAATATGATGGGCACAAAAGAGAGATATAGACAAAGTAAACTAAGAAAAATTAAGAAGGAAGAGGTTGGAGAAAGGCAGTGAATTGCAGAATTGCAAAAAGGCAGGGGAGGAAGGATTCATGAGTAAATTCAAGAGTGTACTGTTGAAATGTAGGGTGGGAAAATGTCCCAGAGATCGGCAGATAGCAAGGGAAATGATTTACGCTAAGTAATATGCACTTAGCACAGTATCTAGGACATAGTAAGCACTATATATGTTCTAGCTATTGTGATGATGATGATTATAATTTTTATAATTAGGTGATATGGATTTCAACGAAGCAGAGATTGGCTAAGTGCTAACAGCAATCAGTGTCTGGAAGTAGTAGTTTCAAGAGTAAGAAATATGGCAACTTGTCCTCCTGGTGCTCTCTAAAGTGAAGGGGAAGAGTGGTCAGGATTGAAAGGACTGGTTAACAATGGAAGGAGCGGAATTTACAAGGGCTGGCAAAAGGATGAGTGTCTTCACAAGAAATTTTGGTTTTTAGTTAGAAATTTTAGTTATTACTAGGAAGTAGAAAAAGTACAAGGACAGATATAAAGGATGAAGGAGGAAGTCTATTAACAATAGATCATGGATTCCATTGGGAACGGTGGAAAAGATGGGCAGAAAAAGGAGAAGGGAGGATTGAGCTAGAGAGAGATAAGACTATAGAGGAAAGGGTTTCTGTAAGGCATTTGGTAGTTCTGAATGACATGGATTAGGGAGCAAGAAGTTGGGATTTGATGGTCATAGGTCATGGGGGGAGTTATAAATAAGAAAAGGCTTGCAGATTAAACAAAATCCAAGGGTTTGAATAGAATATTGGAGTGATGGACCTTGACCACACCCTGTTTCCCAGACATATTCTGTGGGTTTGATTGATGCCAGGAAAAGCCAGTGGTAAGGACAGGAAAGGGGCCTGGAGGGAAAGGGAAGCCTTCATGGACCCTATCCTCAAGGTGAATTATAAGAGCTTGTTTTTATTTCAAAGACTGATGAGGATCTTCTGAGTCAGAAGCCTCAAAGCATGGTTGAAGTTAAGGATAAACAGAAGAAATTATTTTAACAGTAGGGTGCAGAAAAAAGTAGTTTATAGAAGAAAAATGCTGGAAGGACAGAAATGATTTACTGTCTGAACTTTTAAAAGTGAGCTAAATACCCTGTGTATTTGAATAATGAAGGAAATAGTATTTAACGCCTTCACTCCAGCTTTTTTATGGTCTTCTAGGAATGGTCTTAGTAACTTGATCTTATGCACATGAATTCCCAGTGAGCTTCTTGAGAGCAGGGACTAGGATCTTAATAATTTTTGATGTGTGAAATCACCCCCCCATCACATCATCTAGCAAACAGGACATCATAGGACATGAATACAGGGCTAGAATGGACCTTAGAAGTCACTGAGTCCAGCCTTCTCGTTTTGTCAGCGAAGAAACAGAAGGACAAAATCGTTAAATGGCTTGCCCAAAGTGATGTATTTTATTTAGATAGATTTATATAGATACATTCTTTTACATAAGTATATATGCATGTGTGTGTGTATATATATATGTTATATATATATATATATATATATATACACACACACACATACATATGAATACACATGCCTGTGTACACACACACACGGTTCTGAGGCCAGCAGGGTCATTTGCCCAGGGTCACACAGATAGTAAGTGTCTGAGGCCAGATCTGAACTGCAGCTCCTGCACTCTAACCACTGGGCCACCTAGATGACCGTGTGGAGTTTAGCAGGGCAAAATGAAGAACAACCTTCCTCTGGAACTCTTCAATGCCAAATTGGTATGCATTATTATCAATTTAGATTTTGATTAAACCTTAGAAGTCATCTAGTTAAATCTCTTGATATTACAGATGAGGTCACTGAAGTCTAGAAAGGTTACCTGATAGAGTAAATGGCAAGAGATATGATTTGAAATAAGGTCTTCTGATTCCCAATCTGGCACTCCTACTACAGCACCATGCTGCTTCCTATGGATGGCCTTAAATTACAACAGTAGGAGCTTATGCTTTATTTGGTAGGCAATAGGTACCAGGTAAAAATCTGATCAGGAGCAAAATAGCCAGAACAATATATTTAGAAGATTATTTGGCCCCCAATGTGAAGGATGGATTAGGGAGAGGAAACAGGTAGGTTAGGAGGCTTTTATAGTAGTTGAAACAAGAATTCTAGACTGAAGAACAGGGAGGGTCCCACATCCCATCCAATTTTAGAAATTCTCTCTAGGGTATCCTTATTAGGTGATAGTTCAATCTCTGCTTCAACATTTCCTGTGATGGAGAGGATCTATGGACAATTTTGCAAAGCAGCCCATTCCATTTTAAAACTGCTTTTATTATTAGAAATATTTTCTTTACACTGAGTGGAATCTGCTTCATCCTATTTTCCTTCTATTTATTCATACTAGTTCTACAACAACAACAACAACAACAAGTTCTGTCCTCTGAAACTATGTAGAATAAAGGCTCATCCTTTCTTCATATGAAAGCCTTTCAAATATTTGGAAAACAGCTTTTATATCCCACTCCTAAGTCTTCTTTTGCTCTGATTAAGAATCCATGAGTTCACTGGGTCCTTCTGGAATTACTTCAACTATTGCTTTTCCATCACCTGAGCACAAAAGGGAAGAACAGAGCTGTATTTAAGAATATTCTTCTACAATACACATAAAACAATATAGGGAAAAGGTGAGGTTCTGAACTGGGATGGCTTCAGTGGGAGTATAAAGTAGGGGACAGATAGAAGAGATATTGTGGCAGTAGAATCCAATACTTTATTTGTGTTTGTCCTGATCCTGGGAATAGTGGATAAAAGTAATTAAAGAAAATTGACACTGAAAGAAAAAGAAAAGTGACATGATATATGAGGAGGAAGAATGCAAATATAAAATATGGTACGTAATCTTGTAAGAAACAAACAACAAAACACATATACTCACATATTTAAAGCTAACTAACCTCTTTGAGAGGAAACCTAGATGGGGAGTTCTTGAGAGTTCTTATTAAAAATCCTAATAACAGGTGGATTGGACCCAAAGTTTCTTTGCATTGACAGCATTACCCAGGATTATGGTTCCAGAGCTGGAAGCATCCTTGGCGATCATTCATACACATATATGTGTATATATATATGTATATGTGTATATATGAATATGTATATATAATTCTATAGTGTGTATGTGTATACACACACACACACACACACATATATATATATATAATTCTATAGTGGGGACACCGATCATGGTTCACATGGCATGAGTGCTTTCATTAGGCTACAGAAATCTACTGTGGGCATTGGTTATGATTTCTACTATTATTGGTACCATGATGACCAAAGTCATTGTCAGATAACTCCAAAAGGCTGTTCCTCTGTCCCTCACACCCTGAAGACAAACCCTGATCTAAATATCTTTCCCACTAAACTTGCTCCTCACTTTTTGCTTTACTACTTTAAAAAAATCTATGCATTCACAGTCTCCCATGTAGAAATCTTGAAGTTACCCTTGAAACTACCATCACTATCACCTCTAAGTAACCAGTATCTATCAATTCCTTTTATTTCAGCCATCATTCTTCTTGACCTTTATGCAGCATTTAATACTATGATAACAATCTTCCTTAATAATCTCTCCTCTCTTCGTCTTCATGGCTTTCTAGGTTTTCTTCCAACCTGACAGTTTCTTCTCAGTTTCCTTTCCTGGCCCATTATCCATTTTGCATCCTAAACCATGGGTCTTCTCTAAGGCTCAAAACTGGGAGTGAGCTCTCCCCCTCTCTCTCCTTCTGTACCTTTCTGTATCTGTCTCTTTCTCTGTCTCTGTCTATCTATCATGATCTATATATGCTGCCCTAGATCATCCTCCAAGCTTTTGCCCACATCACTAACTAGCTTAATGGGCATTTCAAACTGGATGCCCTGTAAACATATCAAATTCAATATGTATGAAAGATAATGTATTAGCTTTCCTTAAACTCATCCCTTTCCCCAAACCCCCTATTTCTGTTTAAGGTGCTGCCATTATTCCTGTCTCCCAGGCTGGTAACCTAAGTATTATCTTCAACAACTCACTCTCCTTCACTCCACAATTATTGTTGACAAATCTTGCTATTTCTGCTTCCACAACATCTCTCACTTCTGACTCCCTCTCTCTATTGAAGCAGCTACTACCTTAGTTCAGGACCTCTTGATCTCTCCCCTCGAATATTACAATGACTTCTCGATTGGTCTTTATATATATGTACTGGGCCACTCTAGCCAATCCTACACATAGCTGCCAAAATAATTTTTCTCAAGAGTCAATCTTCTCATGTCACTCCTCTATTCAAACAATTCCACTGGAAATCCATTCTGTCTAAGTTAGAGGTTTTCAACATTTTTTGTGTCTCTTTGGTAGTCTGACAAAGTATATGGAATCTGCAGAATAACATTTTTAAATAATTGAAGGAAATATTAGACTTCATTTAGAAGTGTGCGAAAAGAAAGGTGTAACTTTTTTCCCATTCAAGTTAAGTGATGGCCTTAAATTTTCCATGGACCACACAGGGGTCTGTTTACCCTTAGTTAAGAACACCTGTTCTAGGCTAAAATATAAAATCCTCTGTTTAGCTTTTTAAAGGCCTTTACAACCAGGCCACTACCTATCTTTCCAGACTCATTATATTATTCCTTTATTCTATGATCCAGCAAAAATGGTCTTCTATCCCCTATCTCTAAGACTTTCTACTTGTCTCTCATGCCAAGAATTCACTGCTTCCTCTTCTCTGTCTCACAGAAAAGGACTGTCTTGATACTTAGCACAATGGTTGGCATATCGCAAGTGGTTAATAGAATGCTTTTTCATTCATTCATTCATTCATTCATTCAAGCCAGGTCTCTAGACTTTCTAAGGAAAGTGTTATCAAGAGATTGTGTGTGTGTGTGTGTGTGGTGTCTTCCCCATTAGAATGGAAGCTTCTTGAAAGCAGAAATGCTTCATTCTTTGTATTTGTATCTCCAAGGCCTATTACGTAGTGTCTGGCTCATAGCAGATACTCAGTAAATGCTTGTTGATTGATTTAACTCCACCTCTGCAACTCCTTTAAAATGTATTTTCCCTTCTCTATTTCTTGGTGTTGATGATACCAGCCTAACACTAGCCCCTATTACCAGCCGCATGGACTATTGCATTAGCATCCTAACAGGTTTTCTTATCTCTGAACTGTTATACTCCAATCCATCCTTCATAACATTTCTAGAATAATCTCTTTTATGCAAAGATCTGGTCATTCCAATCTTTTGAGAAATCTCTAGAGACTTCTCATTGCCTACTTAATAATGTTCAAATTTCTTGGCTTGATATTCAAGTCTCTCTATATTTTGGCAAGTTTCTACTTTTCCAGCCTTATCTCATATTACTACCCTGCATATAAATGATACTCCAACTAAACTGGAGTGGTTTCTGGCCCCTGAATGTGCCCTGCATTTTTCCATCCTCTCTGCTTCTTCAGGAATGGCTCAAGTTTACATTTCTCCCTTCCCCCTAACTATCTGTGTGTCATTGGGCAAAGGACAACCCTTCTGATGTACAGTTTATTCATCTACAAAATCAGGTGTGGGAGTTGGTAACTACATCTTTGAAGTTTCTTTTCATCCTAGATCTATGATAATATGTTTGCTTCCTCTTCTTCTTTACCTGTTGAGTTCCTGCCATCCTTTAAAGCCTAACTGACTTGCCTCCTCCACAAAATCTCTCTTGATTCTTCATGTTTGTAATGATTTTTCCCTTTGAAATCCTTGCAGCACTATGTTTTCTAACCTTCTAGCATAGCTATCAAGCAACGGTAATTATGGTTGTCTATGTATGTGTTTTATTCTCTTACTAGACTGTAATCCCCATCACGGTAAGGATGATATCTTATGAAAATTGTAGACCTTCTTCATTAACTAGCACTGGGAATTCTGCGTGAAGTTGGTATTTAATGAATGTTTGCTGAATTTGTAAAATGTGAAAGGCAGTTGGGATGTTACCTATACCTGCTCATATTCTTCCATGTTAGAGAAGGCACAATAATCTGTTGTTGTCATTTTTTTTCCAGTTTTATTCATTGTCAGGTTGTGACATCTGTTATCAGTAAAGTTACCATCTACAGTCATTCTCCTTATAAAGATCTTATCTTAACCTGCTCAGGTCTGAAAAATCCAACAATCTCTTGATAACACTTTCCTTAGAAAGTCTAGAGACCTGGCTTGAATGAATGAATGAATGAATGAAAAAGCATTCTATTAACCACTTGTGATATGCCAACCATTGTGCTAAGTATCAAGACAGTCTCTCCTTTAAGACCCTTATGTTTTTGTTGGAAAAGACAATAGATAAAAAAAATTGTTAAGCTTCAGGGTGAACTATAAATTCCTGTGGAAGTTAGAAAGGTAGGTTCAAAGGAAACATGCTGTTTAATATACATTGTCCAACTCTTATTTCTAAATTGCTGCTTTCATCAACAATGGATGAAAGAGAGAGAATGAAAAAGATGTAAGGGTAAAGTTGCTAGCAACAGAATACCCCTACCTACCATAGCTGTAGAGGGTGAAATGTTGATAAAATGGAGGACTGTCATCAGTGTGAACCGCTGATGTAAATCTTCATACGGAAGAGTCTGGAGAGAGTTGTGATGAAATGAAGTGGTTGGAGAGGTTTTGCATCATACATTTGCATCAGTTAAAGAAAGTCTATCCTTCTTTAACTGATCTGGTCTGCAAACCATGTGGTTTGTACAGCAGCATCTTTGATTGGTTGTGGTTACAGAACCAGAGCTAGGGGCACTTTCAAAAGACCTTAATTGTCTTTGTTCCTCTCTTGAGATCTGACCTTCCACAATTTACCAGCTGTGTGGCCCTGGGCAAGACATTTAAACTCTATTTCCCTCAATTACCTCAACTGCACAATGGGGTAATAAGAGAGCTTACTTCCCAGGGTTCTTGGGAGCATCAAATGAGATAATAAACATTTATTCAGCACCTAACATGTGCCAGGCATTGTGTGAAGCACTTTATAAACATTATGCCATTTGATCTTCCCCATAACCCTGGGTTAGGACTCACCTGTTTGCTCTATGGAGACTTTCTGCATTTAAAAGTCTAGCTAGGGGGCAGCGAGGTGGTCCAGTGGATAGAGCACTTGCCCTGGAGTCAGGAGGACCTGAGTTCAAATCCAGCCTCGGACACTTAACACTTACTAGCTGTGTGACCCTGGGCAAGTCACTTAACCCCATTGCCTAGCCAAAAAGAAAAAAAGTCTAGCTAGCTACACTCTAATTAGATAGACTAGATAGCCCCTTCAGTCCCTAGATTCATGATTCTATGATTTTATGATTCTATGGAAAGGCTTTAGGCAGAATAATGTTTAAGCCTAGTCTTAAAGGAAATTCTCAGAAGGAGAGAAAAGGAGGGGAGGTATGGAGACTGAAAATGGACAACTGTGTATGAGGAATAGCCAGAAGGCACTTTAGCAGGACTGTGGAACATGGGGGGGGAAGTAATATGTAATAAGATTAGAAAGATAGATTGGGACTGCTTTGTTTAGGGCTTTAAATAACAGAGCAATTTATATTTGACATGAGAGGTGATGGGGAAACACTGTAGTTTATTGAATAAGTGAAATAGAATTTCATTTTAGGAAAATCACTTTGGCTGTGGTGTGAAGGATGGATTAGATTGGGTAAAGATTTGAGGCAGGGAGAAAATTAAGAGGTTATTGTCATAGACCAGGTAAATGTTGATGGGGCTTGACCTAGGGTGATGACTTTTTTAGTGGAAAGATGGGGACAGATGTGATGAGATAGTGTGGATATAGAAATGAAAATATTTCTCAACTGAATGGATATGAGTGGTAAAGGAGAGTGAAGAGTCATTTATAACACCAAGGTGATGAACCTGAGTGTCTGGGTGTCTACTTTCAATAGAAAGGGAGGGATAGATATATGACGAATGATTTCTGTTTTGGATGTGTTAAGTTTGAGATGGCTATAGGATATCTAATTTGAAATATCTAATAGGTAATTATTGATGTAGAGTGGAGATCAGGAGAAAAACTAAAGAAGAATATGTATATCTGGGAGTCATCAGTATGTGATATTTAAACCCATGTAAGCTGATGAGATAAATGGGAGAGTCTAGAGAGAGAAAAGAATATAGCCCAGGACACAAACTAGTTTACACCCATGATCCAACAGTGAAGACTGAAGATAAACAGCCAAATTGTTAAAAGAACCAAGAGAGAACATCATTACAAAAACCCAGAAAAGAAAGATTATCCAGATGGAGAATTTGATCAGCAGTGTCAAATGCTGTGGAGAGGTCAAGAGTGATGGGAACTTAGAAAAGGTTTTCAGATTGGGCAATTAAGCAATCACTGGTGACTTTCAAATAAGGAGTTTCAGTTCATTGCTGAGGTTGTAAGTCACACTACAAAGGTTTGAGAAATGAGAGGAGAGAAAATAGAGGCAATGAATTTTAGTTGGATTTTGACTGAGAAAGGGAGAAAATATATACGTTAATAGCTAGAGGGGATGGTAGAGATTAGTAAACATCTGTTTTTTGTTTTTTGTTTTTTTCTGCAATTGAGATTAAGTGACTTGCCCAAGGTCATACAGGTAGTAAGTGTCAAGTGCCTGAGGCTGGATTTGAATTCAGGTCCTCCTGACTCCAAGGCCAGAGCTCTATCCTGTACCACCTCACTGCCCCCAAACATCTTTTTTCTTTGAATTATTTATTCAGTATTTTATTTTTCCCTATTTCCCTAATTAACTCCCCAATTTCCTAAAAACAATTTTTAACATTTGTTTTTAAAATTTTAAGTTCTGAATAGCTTACCTGTCAGATCTATGGAGAACAGAAGAATTCATGACAAAACAGGAGATAGAGAACATTACAAAAAGCAAAATAGATAATTTTGATTACATTAAATTGAAAAGTTTTGCACAAACAAAGCCAATGCAACTAAGATTAGAAGGAAGGTAGAAAATTGGGAAAGAATTTTTACAACCAGTCTCTCTGATAAGGGCCTCATTTCTAAAATATATAGAGAATTAAGTCAAATTTATAAGAATACAAACCATTCCCCAATTGATAAGTGGTTAAAGGATATGAACAGACAGTTCTCAGATGAAGAAATTAAAGCCATCTATAGTTGTATGAAAAAATGCTCTAAATCACTATTGATTAGAGAAATGCAAATCAAAACAACTCTGAGGTACCACATCACACCTATCAGCATGGCCAACATGACAAAACAGGATGTTTGAGAATATTGGAGAAGATGTGGGAAAATTGGAACACTAACGCATTGTTGGTGGAGTTGTGAAATGATCCAACCATTTTGGAGAGCAATTTGGAACTATGCCCAAAGGGTTATAAAAATGTGCATACCCTTTGACTCAGCAATAGCACTTCTAGGGCTATATCTCAAAGAGATCACACAAATGGGAAATGGACCTACATGTACAAAAATATTCATAGCAGCTCTTTCTGCGGTGGCAAAGAATTGGAAATTGAGAGGATGCCCATGGTTGAGCAAGTTGTGGTATATGAATGTGATGGAATACTATTGTGCTATAAGAAATGATGAACAGGCTGACTTCAGAAAAACATGGAAAGACTTGTATAGTCTGATGCTGAGTGAAGTGAGCAGAACCAAGAGAATGTTGTACACAATAACAGCCACATTGTGTGATGACTAATATTGATAAACTTAACCCTTCCTGGCAATACAAGGATCTAAGACATCTCCAGAGGCCTTGTGATGGAAAATGCTATCCACACTGAAAGAAAGAACTATGGAAGCCAAATTGTTATCTTTTTTTTTTCTTCTGTTGAGTTTTGTTTCCTCTTTCTGATGGTTCCTCCTACTGGTTTTAATTTCTACTTACAACATCACTAATGTGAAAATATGTTTAATATGAATGTAAATGTATAGCCTATATCAGATTATGTGCTACCTTGGGGAGGGTGGTGGGGAGAAAAGGGGAGAAAAATTTTAAACTCAAAAGCATATAGAAGTGATTATTGATAAATCAAAATAAATTAATAAAAAACTCCCTAAAATTTTTTTTGAGTTCCAAATTCTCTCCCTCCTTCCCTCCCCATCCGCCCATTGAGAAGGCAAGCAATTTGATATACGATATATATGTATAGTCATGCAAAACATATTTCCATACTAGTCATGTAATTAAAAAAAAGACCAAAAAATAAAGAATGTTAAAAAGTATGCTTCAATTTATTTTCAGACACTGTCAGTTCTTTCTCTGGGAATGGATAATAATTTTCATCACAAGTTCTTCAGTTGTCTTGGATCATTGTATTGCTAAGAATAGCTAAGTCATTCACAACTGATCATCTTACAATATTGCTGTTACTGTGTAGAATGTTCTCATGGTTCTACTCGTTACACTTTGCATCTTTTATGTAAGTCTTTCCAGGTTGTTGGGGGTTTTTTGTTTGTTTGTTTGTTTGTTTTTTTAGTATCCTGCTCATCATTTCTTATAGCACAATAGTATTTCTGTCACAATCATATACTACAACTTATTCATCAATTCCCCAATTGATGAACATCTCCCAAATTTCCAATTCTTTGCCCCCCCAAAAAGAACTGTTATAAATATTTTTGTACATATAGGTCCTTTTCCTTTTTTAAAATATCTTTTGGGGTACAGACCTAGTAGTGTTGTTTCTAGGTCAAAGGGTATGCATGGTTTTTTAGCCCTTTGGGCATAGTTCCAAATTGCTTTACATAATGGTTAAATCAGTTCACAACTCCACCAACAATGAAATAATATCTCAATTTTCCCACAACCCCTCCAACATTTATCATTTTCCTTTTCTGTCCTATCAGCCAATCTAATAGGTGTGAGGTAGTACCTCAGAATTGTTTTAATTTGCATTTTCAAACATCTTTTAAAGATAGGTAAAGTGTGGCTGTATTTGGTGGGCATCAAGGAAAGATCCAGTAGGTTGGGAGAGACTGAAAGTTAGTAGGGAGATGATTTGGGGTGCAATCTGCTAAAGGAGAGGAAAGGATCATGGGAACATGTAAAAGAAGAGATGCTATTCATAATGTTGACCAAAGTAGCTCTGAGAAGGTCCTTTTTACAGAAGGCATTTCATTTGTCTTTACTCATCATGCTGCTAAAGTTTGATCTTGCCTTAGAGAAGAGAAGAGTCTTTTTTTTATCAGAGATTGGAGAAACAATGTAGAGAATGGAAGATAATATCACGGAGTTGTAGGATGTAGAAAAGGGAAAAAGGAAGAGAGCATATCAAATGGTTTCTATTATCTCAGCAAAATATGAGGTAAAATCCTTAAAATTGAGGGTGGCATATGTATAGGAAAAGAAAAAGATTTTGAACAGCCACTGTGAGGAGTGGGTTAGAGAATCAGTTACTAAAGAATAAAAGGATTGCCTTGCTTCAGTAAGGGACCTGTATGATAAATACTAAAGAGATCTGCCATTCCCATATGTTTTTGCAGTGCTTTTTTTTGACTAGCTCCTGGTCTTGGTGTGGGGGGGAAATTCAAGTCATATCCCAATGATCTTTAATTTGAATCAGTAAAATAACAGAGTGAATAGAATCCTGGATCCGGAGTTAGGAAGATCTGCATTCAAATTTCACCTAAGATGGATAAGGAGATGTAAAGTTTCTAGGGACTAATAGAAAAATTAGGAGGAAATTGGTTTTTGATAGTCTTCAAAGCCAATCTGACTGCAAGGAAACACATAATTTGGTTAGCTGTGTGACTCTAGGCAAGTTACTTACCCTCTTTCTGCCTCAGATTCTTCATTTGTAAAATGAGAATAATTATAGCGCCTAACTCCCGGAGTTGTAGTGAAGATGAAATGAGATATCATTTGTAAAGTGCTTTCTGAACCTTTTATTATTTATTAGTATTAATAATGATACATGATTCAAAATCTAAAGAAAGTCTGGAATCGTCCTTTGTCTGCCAACTCTGTTTCTGTAAGGTAAATCACAGGAATCCTATAGCCTCAGAGTATAGTTCCAATGGGGCTCCCTAGCCAGATTTTGACTCTCCTTGTGGTCACATTGGCTTTTGAGGAATACAATCAAACAACTTCTATCTGATAATGTCCATTGGTCCCTGAACACTTGTTGTCTCCTCATCTGTCTTTTTAGAAATTCCTGGACTCATGGAACATTAGAATTAGAAGTGACTTGAATGGTCATTTGAAACCATGTTTCCACTAAAATTTGTGATAGAGTTCAGTCATGCTGACATTAAAAGGGCATGAAATATTAGCAGCTTGAAGTACAATGAAAAGGTAGCAAATTAGAGAACAGTGGAAATTTGCTTATACTTACAATCCAGAGTCCATGTTCCACATTAAAATATCAGAAGCTGATCTTTATATACTTTTTATGCATTAGCATCACTGGTTTTCAAAGCCAAAGAAGCTGGATTTCATGCCTGCTTTTGTGATTGACTCTTGGGGTAGGTTTAGATATAGCTGCTCTGCGCTCTCATTTCCCGTAATTCCAAATAGAGAAAAGGATTCTTGCCACTGCATATCTTCAAGAAATTTATTGTGGATAAGGAAAATGTTTCTTAATGACTGACCATAAACACAAACTTTACCTATGTGCACATGGTCCTGTGGCTTTAAATATGTTGAGATGGTAAGGTTGCATATGTTGAGTGCTCTTAGTTTTTCAACCATTTTAAAACCTAAAAACATGTTGTTACTCCTATGTAGTATAACATTGGAATGAAAGCTGAACTAATGTTCCTTTTCCTATTATGCATAATAATGGATTCCATTAATATCCCCTCCTATATTTCCTTTACCCTGGAATTTTTTAAAAAATGGAACAAAATATGGCTACCACCCAACTCTAATAACAACATCAATAACAAATTCCATGTAATTCTAATAGAAATTATACACAGTTCATATTGAATTCAACAAGGATTTACTGAGAACTTAATATATATGTACTCAGTTCTATGAATACATATCTAGTCTTAAAGAGGCACACTTATATGATGAAATTATTAAGCATGTATGCATTTTTGTTTATTTCTTTAGTGTTGTTCTGGAATCTATTGCTGAAATCGAACTGGTGGCTCTTTTATAAACCAACTCTAATGGCTAAAGTTTTTTTCTACCTGGAGAAGGAGTAAAGATTAGGATAGTAATTGAAGTAATATTGATGGAGGGACAGAATGTTCAGAAGTGGAAGAAATATGACCTTCCTTACATTCCTGAATTCTTGCCTGACCTCTCCACATTCCAAGAAAACAACCTGACACCAGTTGATGTGAGTCTATCACCCCAGGACTTTATTAGACTATTAGGACAAATACTCCAGGGGTAACTTGGTAAGACTATTCCTATTACAATATCCTCTGCCCTAATAAGAACTGGTAAGGTAATCTTGGTCAAAGTAATTTCTCTTCATCATCTAATTTTAAAATGATACGTAGATTTATTCTAAAACATTTTCTTGGTCTAAACTATGATTGAATTCAATTTAATGAACTCATTAATATTAATCAGTTCAATTTAAAAAACAAACAAAAAGAAACTAGTAAAGATAGTCCCATGCTACCATGCTGGAGTAATTCCAAAAGATGAATCCAAAAATCCACTTTTTTGTGTTTTGGAGGCACATGTGCATGCATACATACAGAAGACACACTCACACACAGACATCTATGCAGGCATAGTTGTGCAAGATTTGCATGATGGAGTTTTAAACACCCACATCTCAGTCAGTAAAAGGAGTCACAATCCCATCCAGAACTGGACCATCCACTTATGCCCCCTCAATCTGGGCTAGAAAAGAATGAACCCGGAGAAATCCACCAACATTAGTGTTTCGAACAGAACATCAGGCAAGGACATCTGGACTTAACCATCATTGCTGCTGGAGCTTATGGGTCACTTGGAAAGGCAGAGGCCGCCCAGCACATGGTGGTGTCATCCCCATTAGATATGCTCTGAGTGGCTCTGGAGGCAGGAAAATATCTCCTGGACTGTTTGACCTTCATAGCAGATCTGATAGACACCTGTAAACAAGGGAAACTTAACCATTTAAATTAAGAATCTCTAGTTCACAAAGCACTATGTTAGGTTCTGGGCATACAAAGACAAACAAAACAAAACAATTGTCTATATTCTAGTCTAGTGGTGATAACTCCTGGCAACAGCACACCCCTTATATTTGTGCTCCCAGAAAAGTTACCCCAGATTAAAAAACTCAGCAAGCCAGTACCCCCTCTAAACCATATCTCACAAATCCTCATAAATATGCTTACTTTTATCGGCCAGCCTGAGGAGCCAGAAGTTCACTACAAGAGATATTAATCAAATAAAATAGCGATAAGAAAAGATTCCATCTACCTGCATTTGTACAGAAGGACTAGCCACAGTTTATACTACAAGAAAGGGCACACATGCAAAGAATGAGCAAAAATGGGTATCACATATGGAAGCCACATGGAAGGAGTGTGCATGGCTAGGGAGCATATATAAAGAGGCACAAGAGAGGAACACATTTAGAGGGTACATGCATGTAAGGCACAACCATAAGGGAAACATGTGGCCAGGGCAACTCACTCGCCACTGCTGCAAGGCTGGTGATGTCCTTTATTGATATCACCACATTGTATCTCTTCTTACCACTAGTTTGCCTCTGCTGTACGTCTCATTGGTCTGACCATAGTTAAGTTTCTCACTGCTGGGTTCATCTCTTCAGGGACATCTGCAGGCTATCTTGGCTCCTCACTAGCAGATTTCTGAGACTATAATGCCTCTTCCTGATAAGGTCAGGCTGACAGCACTTTGTTATGTCCAGGTTATCAATCATCATATCTGAACAAAAGCCAGGGAGAATACCCCAGGGCCAAGATTAAGTTTTTCTTTAACTTTCTGTGTCATGAGTTGAATTATAGTCCAATTGTAGGACCCAACGTAATACCTAGTCTTAGAAATTCTTTATAATTCCCTTTTAATCTCTTAAGGCAATCCCACAATTCTCAACCCTATTACAATGGGGCTCTGCCAAAGAGAAATCATAGGATTGGGCCAACTATGGATGTTAAGCTATAAAATTAACATTACTCCCAGTATCCTCCCTGACTTGGCATGCAAATGAAATTGAACCAAAACAAAAGTTTAGGAAACAAGGAAGGTCATTTTTCTTCGCCCTGCTATGTTAAATTCATATCTTTATGATCTATGTTTGTCAGCAGCAAAAAAGAAACTGTTATGGTTATCTCTGTCTAGAGCAGTAGATTTTGGCCAAGGAAAAATCCCCCTATCTTCCTACATTTGTACAATTATGCAGTAATCTCTTTGTCCTTGCATACATGTGCACTTACTAACACATTTCACCACCTGAAAAAGATTTTCTAAGCATTTTTATGTCTTCTTTCCTTTTCATATTGTACATGATGTTTGCTTCTTTCCTGAAATAATATGTCTCCTAATATCATTGAGTATTTGCCACAGAAAGCATTATAATGATTTTCTCAGCAAAATTTTCCCATTTTTGTTCTCATTTATTTAGCAAAAATCTTGGGAAAGAGAATTCGTATCTAAAAATAAAATTCTAGCTAAAACCTTTTGGCCATTTAAGAGTTATTGAAACAAGCAAACAAAAAATCCTTGGAGTTTTACTCAGATTTTCCTTCAGAAACTGTAAACAACCAACTTAAACACCAAAATTTGCATATAGCTATTCTTCTGAGGATTAATAGATGGGGGTAAAATAATAAAATTATGGGCAATTTAAATATAACCATTTGCACATTCAGGCTAAACATTTCCAAATGAATTTCTGCAGTCATAGTTTCACCTAAATTACCATGGATTTTTGAGGAAAATATTTTATGTTATAAACTATTGTCGACTCTCATAGATCTCTCCCCTCCCCCACTTTTTTGTGTCCTAAAGAATATAGAACCCAAATATCAGATTCCTAGCTTAAGGAGTAGAGAGAACTTCTAGAATGCTGACTTCCCTTTCCCCATTGCTGGAAACACTTCAATCCTATTGAAAAGAAAGCAATATTTGCCACTCTGTGTTTGTGAAGGATTGGAACTGACCTTCAGTATCACATAGTTTATTTGCTGGCATAGTAAAATCATATCGCAACAGAGAGTAGGCTGGGTTTTTTAATGAAAGGTTAACCTCATGCTCCTTTTGCTTTCAGTTCATACTGAAAATACCTTGATGCAGAGCCATAACTAGGAAAGTTTGTATCTGGGGCAAGTGCTACAAACCAGGCCTAGGGCAGGTAGCAACAAAGACAGTCTCAGTTGCTGTGGGAATACATTGTCCCATGGGAAGAAACAGATCCAGGATAATATGATACCAATGATGAGAAAACTACTCATACCTACTTCTGTCCCCAGGGAAATTAGTGCATTTGGTCATTTCTTATTTTAACTAATTGTTCTTTTTAATAGTATTTTATTTTTTTCTAATTATATGCAAAGACAATTTTTAGCATTAATTTTTTTTACAAAATTTTGAGTTCCAAATTTTTCTCCCTCTCTCCCTCCTTCTCCTCCCCTCTTCCTAAAATGGCAAGAAATTTGATATATATTATACATGTGCTATCATATAAAACATATTTCCATATTAGTTACAGTTGTGAAAGAAGAAACAGACAAAAAGGGAAAAAAAGCACACACACACACATACACACACACACACACACACACACAAAATAAAGTGAAAATAGTGTGCTTCCATCTGCATTCAGAGTCCATAAGTTCTTTCTTTGGACCTGGATAGTATTTTCCATCATGAGTTCTTTGTAATTGTCTTAGGTCATTGTATTGCTGAGAAGAGCTAAGTTATTCGTAGTTAATCTTTACACAATGTTGCTGCTACTGTATTCAATGTTCTCCTGGTTCTCTCACTTCACTCAGGATCAGTTCATGTAAGTCTTTCCTGGTTTTTCTATGAAATCTGTCTGCTCATCATTTCTTATAGCACATAATAATTAGTGGTGGCAAAAAATTGGAAATGGAGGTGATGCCCATCATTTGGTAATGGCTGAACAAGTTGTAACATATGAATGTAATGTCATCACTAATTATTCTTGATAACTGGGTTCTAAGGTCAGTTGTTTATTCACCTTTGGCATCAAAAAAGCCAGTTTACTTGAGGGCCATGGCCAAGTGGTAATCCTCATAGCAAATAGATAAGTATTTTGAGAGAAGGAGATGGAGGAGGGCTTTAAGCCAACCCCTCCAAAAAGCAATCAACAAGTATTGATTTTTGTATCAACTAGGTAACAACAATGTACAGAACGTTAGACAGGGAGTCAGGAAGACCTGAGTGCAATAGTTTGATATACTTAAAAACTCTGTGATCCTAGCCAAATCATTTAATCTCTATCTCCCTGAATTTCCTCATCTGAAGATATTTCCTCAAATGGGGCATCTATCTCCCAGGGTTGCTATGAGGACAGAAATAAGATAACTTTATACTTTTAAAATGCACCAATGAGTATGGTCACATTTCCTAGGGAAGTGTCTCTTAGAGGACACCAAATGGTCACACCCTGTAATCTTATCGCATTGGCTGGGGAAATAAAATTGATCTCTTTTAATCATCACCAATAATATACTTTACCTCTATTTAAGTAAATCCCAGAAAATCAAACTAGAACTTTAAGGTACATTGATACATATCTTTCTAGACAGCTAATGACTTGGGGAAGCTTTAACATTTGTCCATTAGGCATAGCTTTTATTGCCTCTCCAAAGACAATTAGGGAAGAAAAACATGTAAAATAAACAACAATAAGAGAATTGTAAAAAGATTTTTAAAAATCTTCCCTCTGGGAAGATGAGCTCCCAAGGCATAATTGGAGTCAATTAGGAAGTGAATTCCTTACTCTCAGGTAAACAACCAAACTATCCTGGATGAAAACTTCTCCAGTAGATCCCAGCAATACTTAAGGCAATCCATAATGGAAATCTCCAATATTAAAATTTTTGAATGGATCATTGTGTACTTAGGGCACTCCAAGATGCAGATTCTTGGCAAAACTGGGGTTAATGAGACGTGTGTGTGTGTGTGTGTGTGTGTGTGTGTGTGTGTGTGTGTGTTTAATCTAGGAAATTCAAAAGGAAAAAATGCCCCCATCCAACCAGGTCTTAGGGCAAATGGCTTTTGTTAAGATTGAATGATTGAGAGGAGTGTGGCATAGTGGAGGTGAGGGGGAAGCACAATTTTGGCTTTGGAGTTGGAGGATGAATTTGAATCTCAGCTCTTCTATTTATTTCCTATATGATTTTGAATAACTCATTTCTAGAGCCATAATGAAAGTAGTGACAGGCTTTATCCCAGATTGATGACACTAGGGATATGCTTCTAGGGGTCTACTTTGTCCCCAACCATGGAGATTCTCCATCGGTCTATACCTCAAGTGGGCCTCCTCTCCCTTGCCTGAGTCTAGCTCTGGGCCTCTGTTTCCTCATCTGTAAAATAAAAGTATTAGACCAGACGACCTCTGAGGTCCTGTTGCCTTCTAAGTCATGTGATTGGCTATTTATGAAAATCTTATTTATTAAATTATTCTTAACTTCATTTTGCTGGTGGAGACAAATCAAATATAACATCTCTCTGAACTTCTGAACTAGGGTGTCACAGAATCACAGAGCTGAAATGTACCCAGAAGTCACCTAATCCAATGTTATTTAGTCCTCTGTGACATATTTGCCAAGTGATCATCCAGCCTTTTTTTGGAAACCTCTAATAAAAGGGAACCCACTACTTCTCTGAGGCAGCCAATTCCATTTAAAGTTAGCTCTGATTAGTAGGGAACATTTACACTTTACTCACTCTTCAATATTGCTATATTTTATTTGCTGTTCCCCTCAAATACCTCTCTATTGCCCATTTGTGTTCATTTGCACTGACTATCCCCCATCCCTAGAATACTCCCCTTCCTAACCTCCAGTACCTGGCTTCCCTGGCTTCCTTCAAGATTTAACTCAAATCTCACCTTCTGCAAGAAGCCTTTCACAGTAATCAATCTACCTAGATATTAGTCTCTTTCTGTTGAAATTACCATCCATTTGCATTGTATATATGCTGCATGTACCTAATAATTCGCATGTTGTCTCTCCCATTAGATTATGAAATCCTGGAGGACAGTAACTGTTCTCCTCCCCTCACCCCACATTTAGCATAGTGCCTGGCACGTAGAGCTAAATGATGCTTTTTTGACTGATTGACCAACTTATATAGAGCTTAAGTCTCTTTCTCAATTACAGTCAGAAGTAGAGCTGCCAGTGGACAAGGACAAGGTGTGAGAGGTGGAGTGGGCCCTATGATGAAAGGAGAGAAAGCCAGAATCTTCTTGCCCTGGTGAAAAATTGTAGTGGTTAAGTATAAGACCTCCCATGCAACTCATTTTCTTCCTTGTTAATGTTTCCTTTTTCCCTTGTTGATCCATGTAAACAGTAATATATAGATAGAGCTGTATCTATTTGTCTATCACAGATTTATCTGGTTATAGATCTTAGATCTATCTATAGATCTGTTTATAGATCTATCTCTCTAATCTATAGATCTATCTATAGAGTTGTCTATTTATAGAACGATCTATCTATCTATCTATCTATCTATTTATCACATCCACTATTTAAGCTAAATAACAGAAGTCACAAATGTTTCTATCCTGTAGACATTTGCGCAAATGTAAAGAAAAGTCCATTGAAACTGAAGTGCTTTATAAAAATGAAGTGGGCCCAGAGACAGGAATCAACAATTAAACTGTCTTCAATGCTTTTGATCCCACAGGAGATGAAGCCCCTTTTGCCTTTGATTGAAGCAGAAGGAGGTAGAAGAGAGTACCCTCATCCCAATGCCTTATAAAAGAAGGAAGTGGCAAGGCTCAAGGGCACATTGGGCTTGTATCTTTTCAATGTTCTAAAGAAATCACACAGCCAGAGAACTTTTCACAGCCTCTGTGGAGAATTAATGGAGGGATAAGCATTGGGGGAGAGAGGGGGGTGAAATAGGAAATCAATAGCCCGGAACAGGCACCATGAGTCACCAGCGCCCACCACAGAGAGCGTGAATACGCATTAAGCACAGACCTAGAAAAGGTTACATATGAATATTCAAGGTTTTATTATGCTAAAGAAGGGACTGAACAACTAGTCCTGAAAAATATCATTGTTTTGTATTTGCCAAGAGTTTTGCTCCAGAGTTAAGCCTGTAACTCTCCTGCAATACCCCACCCCCCAACACAACACACACACACACACACACACACACACACACACACACACACACACACTTGTTTTTATTTATCCCTCAGTTCTGTTTCCATAGTTTTAGCCAGTATCCCAGTTTGTGGGAAACTCATGAAGGGTAAATGCACACATGGGCTCACAGACAGGCACCTGCCCAGAGCTTTGGGAGAGCTGGTAGTTTCCTGAGAAGACTGAAACTCAGCTAGTTGATTGGCAGCAGCAGATTCACTGATGAGGGAATTGAATGATGGTATCGGGAATGTCTAAGTATTGGGACGTAAGAGGAAATAAACGAATGGCTTCTTACTGAAGACTAAGTAAAATTATTTTAAGTGATGATGGAAGGAAAAATTAAAAGGGATCAGCCACCCAAAGTTTGGGTGTCAGTCAGTAATATCTGACTAGTCAATTTAAATAACAGAATCTAGAATCTTAGAGTAGGAAGGAATTTTAGTGGCCCTCTAATCTACCTATTCCCATATCCATATTGCTTCTACAAAATGACCAACAAATGATAATCCACCTTTGTGATGGATCCACCTTCATTTCTCTGTCCAAAGGAATGATGGGTTCTTGCTAAGTGTTTTCTTTGGAGAGACCCAATAGTCCTCTGAAATTTGTGTCTTGTCTTATTTGCCCAGAGCAGTCAGTTAGCCTACTCTAATCTAGGCCCTCTTTAGACTAGATTTATGGCAGATTCTTTTTCTGTTGTTTAGTCTTGGGGGGGGGGGGGCGGGTGAGGCAGGATAGCTACCATTTACATAGGGCTTTAAGGCTTGCTTGAAATAAAGGGTATTGTTGTCCTCTTTCTACAGATGAGGAAACTGAGGCTGGCAGAGGTTGTGACTTCCAGGATCAACCAAATAGTAACTGGGTTAATCAGTCAATAAGCATTTATTAAACATTTTTATGAGTTAGATACTGTGCTAAGTGCTAGAAAAACAGCCCCTGCTCTCAAGTAGCTTATATTTTAATGAGAGAAACAGCATGTAAATAAAATGTGCATGCAAGATATATGTAATATGAATGGAACATAATCTCTGGAAACAAACTCAAATCTTACCGACTCCAAGTCCAGCATTCTGTTTATTTACTAAGCCTCCTAGAAGCAGCCAGCATAGGGATGTTAAGGAACCTGGGCAAAGCAGGTATGGTGGAAAGCACATTGGACTTTAAATAGATGACCTGGATTTCAGTTTAGGAGAGAAATCCTCTTGCTAACTGTGATTTTAAGTGAGACATGAATAGGTAAATCCCTCCAAGGGTTAATATGGGACCTTAATAAGTTAATATATATGATAGCACACTGCCAAGCAATATACAAATATAGGCTGCATTCATCATGATGATGATCATTTTTATCATCATCTTCATCATGGCATGAAGTCTAGTGCTAATCATTAGTATAATTCCTAAGAAACTGCTTTTCACTCTTTTTTGGCTCATACCTGGTTAGAAGTAAATGACTAAGTGGTATGTGCTAAAAATATGGATCCTCCAAGATTGTAGAAGTCAAGATCATCAGTTTAGAGTCAGAAGAAACCTTGGAGATAATCTCATCCAACCTCTTCATTTTGTAGATGAGGTAACTGATGCCCCAAGTGGTTGTTATTTGTTCAAGGTCACTCAGATAGTAAGTAGTAGAGTCAAGATGGGAATCCCTGTCTCAAGATCTAGCAATTTCTCCACTATATCACACTGTCTTCTATCCCAGGATCTTCTTGGTATCCCATAAAACAAATGGTACCATATCTCTGCATATGTAGGAGGACATATAAATTCTAAAACTCCTATGGATTTTTATAAAACGAGGTTTATGGGAAAATCTCTCTCACCCCCTCCACATACACACGCATATTTGTGGGGGTATATATGGATAGATGTATGTATGTATATTTACATGTATGCACATATAGATCTATCCCTCAATTGTAAAATGGGAACAATAATAGCCTTCTACCTAAAGCAAGTCTTAAAACCCTAAATGGTAGCTGTTCCTCAACTCCCTCACCCCCGGCTAAACAACAGAAAAAGAATCAGTTATAAGTCTCTAAAGAGGGCCCAGATTGGGGTAGGCCAACTGACTGTTCTGGGCAGACAAGACAAGACACAAATTTCAGAGGGCTACTATGTTTCTCAAAAACAAAACAAAACAAAAAAAACAACACAACAACAAAAGCCCATCATTCTTTTGGACAGAGAAATGATGATAACACCACAAAGGTAGATTATCATTTGTTGGTCACTTTGTAGAAATAATATGGGTACAGGAATAGGCAGACTGGATGGTCACTGAAATTCCTTCCTATTCTAAGATTCTAAATTCTGTGTAGACAGAGATATTCATGAATGATACTCAAACTTTGGGTGGACAATCTCTTTTGATTTTTTCTTCCAATATCACTGTAAATCATTTTACTCAGTTTTCAATAAGTCATGTGTGTAAGTACACACGTTTATGAATGCATAAATATGTATACTCACATGTGTATATACATGATATGTGTGTGCATGGATGTATGAATATATATCTTTCTATATTTCTATTTCTATCTATATAAACTTTCACATATGTGCTTATGTTTATATTTAATACATATACATATGTAACTGTGTGTTTGTGTGCATGTGTATGTATAATATGTGTATGTGAATGTATATATGTATGTAAAACAGTGACTACCCTGGTCCCTACTGTCTGAAGGCCAAATTGGTCACATTTCAGCCCTCCCCCAAATTTCAGCTATATCTTTAAAGGGATTGGAGGTTATTTAGGCTGTCTGTCATTGCCCCCAGCCCCCATCTATTTTGTTTCCTCAATTTGGGGTGGTCTCTTGCACTGCAGTTACATTAAACCACTTAAACACTGGATTATCTTTTACAAAAGAATATTTGCTTCAAAGTTTTAATAAAAAAAACATGCAAACATCCCTCACAAAACCTAGGAGAACATAATTCCTTCCCCCCCCACACACACACTTGTATCACCTCAGTCTCTAAGAAGGACAAGGAGATTAGATTTACAGCTTAGTTCAGCTCCTATGTAGCACAGTTTCAACAAGTTCCAAGTCCAAAGCCCCTTTTCTGCCCAAGTTCCAGGAACCTTGCCTTCTAAGAGCTTCTTTGCCAGCCTGGCAGCAATAACCAGCCTGGAATTCTGCTTCCAAGGTCACCATGGCTCAAGTCCAAATCCAGTGGGGATTCTACTGCCTGTGCCTAGAACTGAAAGGGACAAACAAAATAAACCAGAACAAAACCCTCAAACTTATTTCTTGGGGCCATAGGGCCTAAAAGGCAGTGGAGGAGATGGCCCTTCCCCCCAACCATCTGAGTTCATGGCCCCCATGCTGTGGGTCAACAGGACTTTCATCCTCCTAGTTGCCAAAGAGATAGCGACTGTCCTAGTATGTTAGTTTTAAAGATACATCCAGTTCCGTCTATAAGCCAATCAAAAGATCATGCTCCCACCCATATGGTAAAGTGATACAGAAAGTCTTTTTCTCAGAAACTAGTCCCTGGCTTCTCCCATATTAGTGCCTCCATGTTAGGTGATCTGAGCATGCACAAAACCCAGTTACATATGCAATAACTTCTTCTAACAACTTTCACAGGGATAAAGTGACTGTGTTATGTTAGTAATATAAAACTTGTCATGTATATAACCTAATCATTTCATAAAATTATTGTTAGTATATTTAAAATACAGTTTAACTAATCTTTTAAAAATCATTCACTGAATTTACTTTTAATTTTTCCAGTTTTTGTACTTGATTTTTAAAGAATTAAACTTCTCTTTTTTTATAGTTTTTGAGAAGCAAGATTGAAGAAGAATCTAGTAACATCATAGTGGGAAAAAAAGAGAGAGGAAGTGAAGAAAGAAGGAAGGAAGGGGGGAATAAGAAAGGGGGGAATAAGAAAGAAAGGAATGAAGAAAGAAAGAAAGAAAGAAAGAAAGAAAGAAAGAAAGAAAGAAAGGAGGTAGGGAGAGAAGAAGGGAGGAAGAGAAGGAGGGAAGAAAAGGAAAGGAGAGAAGAAAAAAAGAGAAGAGTAAAGAAAAGAAAGACTAAGCTTTTATTTTTTTTTCTGGACTTAGTACCTTCATTAGTGTCAAGCAGGTGCAAAAATCACCCACTTTCAGGAAAACAGCTGAAAAAAAAAACAATGATGGGAAAGGAAACTCCAAAGTTTATAAATAATACTTTACCACCTGTAACTTTGTCTAGTCAGTTTTAGTTTCTGAGCTGTTATTATTAACATTTTATGCTTTTTCTGATACTTGACATTTATTATCTTTCCAAAAATGTTGAAAATCGAAAATTTAGTCTGATAGAGACAAGGGTCTTTACATTTACTCTATTAGTTTCCTTCTTAATTTGATGTATTTCCTGAAAGACCAATTTTTATTTGTGTTGCAAAATTTGAAGGAAGAGAAAGCAAACATGAAACAAGACAAGTCAGAAGCTATGTCACACAAAGGTCTTTATCCCCATGACATAGAAAGGTTATACTTGACCTAATCCCAGATTATGTTACTTGACCAAGTATTGCAAATGTTCTGTTTTATGCAACATCTTCACGAATATTTCCAACACCAAGTTCCAAATGTGTTTTGCAATCCAGTTAAATGCTATAGCATTACTATCTTAACTTAGCTACATTTTGTTTTTGAATCGTAGATCCAAGAGATATGTAACAGTATGCATCAACTGTAGATGGTGACGTCCTGCAGATGCTTCTGTTGATGTTTGGCTTATTTAATTAGGACTTGGCGCTTTGTAGAGCCTCCTACATGAGATCCTTAATCACTAAAATGAGTTTAGCCTCATGAAGAAGGTAGCATGTAATGGTGAAAGAATCATTGGCTTTGGAGTGGGAAGGTTTAGTTCAAATCCCAGCTCTGATACTAGCTGCCTATGTGATCTTCAGCATACCCCCTTTACATCTCTTTGCTTCAATTTCTTCATCTGGAGAATTTGAGAATTGAGGTAAATGGCCTCAAAGAACCCCTGTAGCCCTAAATCTACCTTATGACAAAAAACAACAGCAAAACAAAGATTTTTCCATTTTTTTTAAATTAAAAAAACCCACCACAGGCTTTCACTTTGCATTGTTCTCAATTTGTAAATCGAAGTTCATAGTCTCAAAGATAGTTGATTTCATCTGTACCATTAGATAAAGAATGGCTATTAAAGATACACTGATTCTGATACAATGAGTACTGAACAAATTGGTTTGTTGTCAATGGAATGGTCTAAAGTAAGAGAGTCTTCAGCACCTTAGACAATCCCTCTGTCAACATAGATGACTACCTTAATGGAAGATAGTCTTTGTTGGTTTATGTGGACAAAAAACTCATTACTCTTTAGTCTGATGGTAAAATTTTCTAAACTTAATTAGGCTACTCCTCAGACATCATATATATTCATGTTAGAATGAGGCATTGGAAGAAGACTTGAGAAAAGAAGGCTGTAGATAGTTGTGAATCATTTTTAAAAAATCTTTTCATAAGACTTTTACATGAAACTAAATCTGTTATGTACAACTATCTATTATGTATAATTCCTTTTAAATATATAATAAAGTTATCATAAACATTTTTCCCTTTTTTCTTCTCTCCCCTCCCCCACCCTAGAGATGGTTACCATTAGACACAAATGTGTGTGTTTTTACATATGTGTATATATATATATGTATATATGATGTGTGTGTGTGTAAAATCATTCTATACAAACTTCCATTTTTCAGTTCTTTCTCAGGTTTTTACAAATCAGCCAAGGAAAGGTATACCAGTACCATCCTTTAAATTCTATTTATCATTCCCTGGACATCTTGCCATTATCCCAACTGAAGTCCCCTTCCCCCACCTGAAACAGCCCCTTCTGGACCATGTTAACTCTTTCAGCTTTGAAACTCTTGCTCTGGACTGCTGAGCCATTCTAACTGGTGAATGAGTGCAGTTCCCTGACCCAATGTTTCTATCTAGTCGACCCCAGGCAAAAGTTCAAATCCATTTACTTTCGACATGTCATCTGCCCTGTCAGCTGATTGTGTCCCTCTCATATCCCTTTGCTTTCTTCCTCTTTCTCTGGGAAAACTAGTCAAATCAATACTACCATCCACTACTAGAAAGGTTGTGACAGTCGATTTGTCATTTCTCTGCTTCTCCAGATCAAATCTCTTCCTCCCACTCTCCTATGTTTTGTCTCTACTTATTAGAAGGCAAGTGCCTTGATGGCACAGACTGCACTTTTTTTATTTGTATCCCCAGTACTTAGCACAATGACTGACAAAAAGTAGGTGCTTAATAAATGTTTTTGCATCCATCTAGTCTTTTTTTTTTTCAGTTTTCAGGTGAAAAAAAAGCTTGGGAGAAGACGAAGTTTATAAATTCATATGTGTGTCTGTATGTGTGTATGTACATAACAAGTTATTATGTATGTACATGTATGTACGTAAGTATACAATGCATACACATGTTTATATGCCCATGCATATGTATGTACATATATAGACCTAGAAATGTGTTTATATGCATATGAATATACGTGTATGTATGTCTAATATATACTTATGTGTGTGTCTATACACACATGACATTTTTTCAGAATCTACTCTATAAAGCTATTGCCTTGCACACATATCACTTTGGAAAAACATGGGAAAGATTGGCATGTACAAACAATACATTGCTAGCTAGCTTCTTGGGGGCAGGGACTTATTTGTTCTTTGTGTCCTCAGTGTCTAACACAATGCTTTGAATGTAATAACAACTTAATGAATATTTGTTGATTGTCAGTTTATTACTGTTGTGCTTCTGGTTCACCTTTGGGCTGAATATAGTGTCGGGAAGGCATCAAACTAAGTGCTAAGCATGGTACTATACTACTCTTGTTTGAGTGAAGGACTCCTATGCTAAGGATGTATATTTTTAAATGAGACAGAATTCTGCATTTTTTTCCTTAGTTACTTTCTAGACTGGGAATAGCCAGACTGAATGGATCAAATCTCTGCTATTAAATGGTCCATTCAGCCTCCCTGATGGCCCACAGGAAACACCAAAAGCCTCTTCTGGTGCCCTAGCTCCCCATATGTAAGAATTTTAGAGCTGAAAGGAACAGACTGTTGACATCACTGGCCCAATCACTTCATTATGCAAATCCACAGACTGAAGCTCGGGGATGGGACATGACTTGCCCAAGGTAATAGTAACAAGTTAGTAATAGAACTTTAAAACTTGAATCCAGCTCTCCTGACTCCCAGTTCAGTGGATCTTTGCACTGGGTCAAATTGCTTCCCAAGCATATTCCTCACTTAAAACCATTTGGGCCTAATTCAGTGCTGGAGCCTGGTTATTTACTTGGTGCTACACAAAGCTACACTAATCACTTGGGAAGAAACCAAGGCACTAAAGTCACCTAGCCAAGCCCTGTTAGCACTCCTCAATAATGAGTCAGCCTCTTCAATAATGAGTGTGTAAATGCACCCAGTAGGAAAAACATGGGCTGGAATATGGATGACAAACTAATACCACCCACAGGATGATTATGCTGGTTGATTTTTATTTATGCATGAACAGTGTAGCTTTCTCAGCCATGGCATGAGGTCACTATTGCAACTATTCTCTGCTGGCTCAGTGAGAGTCATATCAACATGATTTACATGATCGTGAAAAATCTCAGTCTGTCTGTCTGCCTGTCTCTCTCTCTCTCTCTCTCTCTCTCTCTCTCTCTCTCTCACACACACACACACACACACACACACACACACACACACAGTGATTTATTTAAATAGTCTTCTCAGGGTTTGTTTGCTTTTTAATTAAGTTGTTTATGGGGCTAGATTGTTGGGACCTCTTTAGTTCACATAATTCCATATTGTTTTACAGCACACAAGCTGAATAACTGCTTTTTCAATAATGAAAGTATCCTTCCTGGATAGCTTAGGAAGACATCAGCTGCTGTTTCAACTGCCCATCACTGATCACCCCAGAAACCACAGGAACAATTCTATTTCCTGCTGAACGAATGAGCATAAAGTGGCCCTTTATAGCCCATCATGCCATTTTATGTGTGTATGCCCATCTCTGCCTTAAATTAGCTTCTCTGTGTGAAGATCTGTAAGTATTACATTAAAAAAAATTCAATCTGTTAAGGATCATAATTAGGCATTGGTAAAGAAAAGCACATGGGCAAAAAAACAAAAAACAAAAACAAAACACTGCCTCTGATTTTTTCAGTACATGTAAATGGCCCATTGGTATTGATCATACCTGACTTTATCTGACAAGAATAAATCAAGAGATTAAATTGGTCCTAACATTGGGAGAAAAAAACAACAAAAAACCCCATGAATTTCAGTCCCCAAATTCAGCTCTACATCTATATTCTTTCCACGTAGGTTCATAGGATCACAAATTTAGAGCTAATAGGGCATAGGGATCATCTGGTCCAACACCCTTATTTTACATAAGGGGAAACAATTCTGGGGAGGCTGAGATTTGCCCAAGGTCAAACAGGAAATCAATACCAAAGGTGGGATTTGAATTGACATCCTCTGCCAGTGTCCAGAGCCAAGTCTAGAGCTTTTAACTATACCAGCACATTGCTACTTTTCTTCTCTTCAGACAAGCACCAAACACACATGGGTTCACAGTGATTGTCAGGGAAAAGCATTGGTCTCTATTAGAACGTGGGACTATTTTATATAGCCAGATAGACTTTAAGAGTGAGAAGATGACATTGTGAAATCCACAAATTGTATATTCTAGGTGTCATGCCATCCTTTTCAATGTTCCTCTAACACAGATACCTTTCTCTCTCCTGGTATTTTATGGCTTCATGGAGGCAGCTGGGCACAAGCTTCAGCTTTCCATTCTTTAAGGGTTAATAGAGAAAAGGTGTGAATGGCGAGAGAGAAACCTCTAATTCTAAATTACTACAAGCTATGGAGCAGGCCATAGGGCTACTGCCAGAGGGCTTTTTTCTTTTGGTTGAAATTACCCTTCTAAGAATAGAAGAAGAGAAGCTAGGTGGCTCAGTGGACAGTGAAGACTCATCTTCTTGAGTTCAAATCTGGTCTCAGACACTTACTACCTACCTGTGTGACCCTGAAAGCACTTACCTATGTTTGCCTCAGTTTCCTCACCTGTAAAGTGAACTGGAGAAGGAAATAGTAAACTACTCTAGCATCTTTGCCAAGAAAACCCCAAATGGGGTCACAAAGAGCCGACCATGACTGAAAAACAACTGAACAACAACAACAAAGGTAGAACAAAATGGAAAAAACCTCTCTACTCCATATTCCATTGTACATATTGTGTTATATACCCTTAGGAGTTTTGAATCCTAATTATTCTCAAAGCTTCCCATTATGGAGTACATTCCCTTTTATGTTACCTACCAGTCTTCCCACTAGTATTCCCTCCAAGGTCAGAGAATGTTTAAAACATGAAAGTGTATGAACTTCCAGGAAGATGCTATCCACTTTTCCCTATCAAAAAGTAAAGGAGTACTCAACTTTGAAACTCCATAAGACCATTTCGTCCACCTGAAAAGTTGAAGCTAGCATGTACTTTAAGGTTAGCATTTATTTTGCTTCATATTATTTCAGCATTCAACAATAGGATATTTGGTGGGTGGAACAAACACGTGAGAGAGACAAAGATAATGAACTATAGAGATAGAGAGAAAAAGACACATGCAGAGAGACAGACACAGAGATAGACACAGAGAGGCAGAGACAGAGAGGAAGAGAGACAGACAGACAGAGACAGTAGTATGGGCATGCATGTATTATTGTAGACCTAGATACTGAGTATAAACAGAAATAACTTTTCTTTTATCCCAGGCAGCTTATTAATGGTTATTTGAATCAAGGAAACTAGTGAATGGTAAATTCCTATCTGTTTCCAGGCTTGATTATCTGGCAAATGACTTCCAAAAAAGTCAGAACCATCCAAAATCAATAAATCAATGCCAGTCTTGACAAATAAATATTTATGTCTAAGGTATCAATGACAAAAGGACTATACTTGTTTGGGAAGGCAGACCAGCAGGTTTTGTTCATTCAGGTTTTATATATCACTCTTGCTCTCAGCTTTCAAAGATGACGCTGGTGATGTTGATTGCTATCTGTACATACAGGTGTGTCTTGAATGACTGATGTAACCAATAATCCTCTCCGTTCTGGCTGCATGCATGTGATGATTGTCCTTTGATTTGGTTTGTAGCTGTAGTGACTATTTGCATAGCTAGAGCTGTCACTGTTTGGGTCACTAAGTCTTACGCTATTGGCACTGAATTGCCTTCTTTTTTTTTTTTGTACCTGATTTGGTCACGAGGGATATGTGGCACATTAGAGACTATTATTCATGGAACTGTTTGAATTAATTGTCTATTAAGATGGTAAAAGTAATAAGACTAATCGTTCATTGATCTGGCTATTTCTGTCCCATTCATATAAAAAAAAATCTAAAGAAAGCCATTAATGGTGAAAAAAAAAAATCGGCCTACCTAGCCCAGTCTTTGGTCACTGGCAGTGTCATGAAAGGGAAATGTTTAAAGTAGTTAGAAAGAGGTGTAGTGGATAGTGCTTTTGCCTTGGAGCCAGGAGGACCTGAGTTCAAATCTGGTCTCAGACACTTGAAAATTACTAGCTGTGTGACCCTGGGCAAGTCACTTAATCCTGATTGCCTAAGCAACAAAACAAAACAAAATAAAACAAAGCAAAACACAAAATAGTTGGAAAGGGGAATAGTCACTCTCTGGGCAATCATCTCAATAGTTAGAGATGTAATCTAAACATCACTTACTCCCAACTGCCACTAAACTTTTCTCCTCAAAATTACCCCATTTATATCTTGGCCATAAGACAAGTAACTCAATGTTTTCCAACATTGTTCCCCGTCAAGCACTAGCCATCATCTGAGGTTGTACTTGAGCCATAACCTTAAATTTTCATCTTCCTAATTATACCATCTCAGGTCATTCTATAAATTACTTCTAGTCCATAACTAATAAGCAACTCTCCCGTACTCAAAACCTACAATTTTTTGGGGGGAGGGGTCTCATAGAATATTGGAATGGGCTGTATTGCAGTCTGCTCAACCAGGGACTGAAATCAGGAACAAGGAGAAAATTACCTTGAGAAAATGACCATGGGTTCAGAAGTTCCCAGAATCTCTCAAGGGCAGTTTTAAGCTAGAATATTCCAAAGTGGAAAGGTAAGCCGCAAAATTTGTTTGTCTCATCTCACTGCTATCACAAGGAAATAAAAGATAGAAAGACTGGTCCACTATATAATGAAATATTAAGCATTATTGTTTTGTTGTGTGTGGTAGTAAAACCAAACAAAAAAAACTAGTAAGAAAGTATCTGTCATTTGGAGAATGGCTGAACAAATCATGGTATATGAATATAATTCTTACACTGTAAAAATCTAAGAATATAAGTGACTCAGAGAAACATGAGAAGACTAATATGAACTGATGCACAGTAAAGTAAGCATCATCAGGAAGGCAACATATAAAATATCTACAATAATGTAAACAAAAAAAGCAAAAATAAAACAGTATAATTATGACTAATTTTAACCTTAGAGAAGAGATAAGAAAAGCATCTCTCTCCTTTCAATCAATCACCAAGCATTAATTAAATTCCTACAATATTCCAGGCACTAGGGACAAAAATACATGAATGAAACAAAAACTTACATTGGAGAGAGGTAGGGTTAAAGGGGTGGGATGTTTCATATACTGTTAGACATAGCAACTATGTTGAGTGATTTTCCTTAATTGTTTTGAAATTTCATGGTGGAATATACCCATAAATAACTAAATTGTTAAAAAATAAGTCATTGATAACACTACTTTTTAAAAGTGTATCTTACACTGTGCCCTTTATGGACTTTGAAAAAATGGTAATATATCCAGCTAATACACTAGATATTTTTATTTATGAATATGTTCTGTATGTATAACTTTAATGCACCATTAAAGATAGGAAATAAATAGTCAGGACATAATGACCTTTCTCCTTCTTATTCTATCAACCCTTCTACATGAGCCTTGCCTTCCTCCATTTTCCCCTTTGCTTCTTTCTTCTGACCATCTTTTCCCTACCCTTTTATTTCTGCATTGTGGAAAATGTGAGTATCTGAAGAGGAGGATTAACCTCAATTACACACACACACAGAGGCTTATCTTTGATTTTGATTTTCACTAATCGAGTAGAACCCCATTAGTTGCTTACATTCTGGCATCAGAATCACACAGATAATGATATCCATGCCATAGAGTGAGGAATCACTACAAATTACCATATCTGGGTGGATGGTGGAGGAAGGCGGTAGAAGGGAAATGGAAGGCATCATTTGACCCATAGTATTATAAAATCTGCAATATAATGAGCTACTTTAGACAGATTTCATTGTGCCATTCTGCACCTAAAACAACAACTACTCCAAATATCACATATGAATTTCTTTTCCAAATAAACTGACATGCAGGTCTCTATGCAACCTGAATGCACAGATTTCTCTCTGAAACAGCCCTAGGCACATTTTAGAATCTCAGTGAGCCAAGCATGGAAATTATTCTTCATACTTTTTTTTTTCTGCTTTTCTCCTTCTGGGAGTAAAAATCAGAGGGGAAGACAATTTACATGCTGCTTAATGGTCTGCCCAGTTTCACAAGATAAACCTAAGAGTGGAGGGAGAGGAGATTCTACTACTGCATTGAAAGGGGTTAGATTAGGGCTTCCTCTCTCCCACAGCTGAGGAGCTCAGGCTTCTACTCTAAGGGAAAGTTGGCATAGCAAAAACACACTGCAATTAAAAAATGAGAGGGGAAGGGAAGTTCTTTGACAGGCAAAGCAATGTGCCTCAGGGACTTCTTCCATTCTCCTAAGGCAATTTTTGATTCAATAGGAAAATGGAAAGTGGAAATGGGAGTTAGTGTTTCTTATTTGAATAGGAGAATCTACATGTACTCCCAAATTACAGTGGATACAATAGGAAGCCATTGTGGCTGAGAATGAATGTGTGTGCATGAATGCATGTGCATATATGTACACATGTTTAGCAATGCACACACAGATCTTCTATGAAAGTATTTAACCTTACTTTTCAAAAAGTAGTTGTACCATGCTTTTTAGTAGAGAATAATTTTATACAGTGTGCCAGAAATGAATACCCTATTTGATATGTTTTGGAAAAGCATGTTCTACTATTTTAAAAGAAAATATCACTACAACTACTGGCTGAAATGTTCAAACCCTTTGTCTCTAGATAGACTGATACAAGATGATGTATATTTATTTTTCCCATCATATTTTGGTCATTTTCCCCCTTTTCACTCTACTTGAAGAAAAATACCCTGACAAGATTGGGCTGCTTTAAATTCATCCTTTAAAATTAAGAAAATAATTATCTTGGTTCTTCCACAATTCAAATAGCCCCTGAAATATCACCTCTTCCATGAAGCCTTCCTGATTAATTAGATGAGAACCTATGTGCCTACAGTAATTTCATACTTTTATATAATGCCCACAAAGGTTTTGATTCATTATCCCATGAAACATGTCCCTTTACTTCCATATTGTCAATTTCAGAAATTGTATATGATTGTGGATTTGTTTTCACACAGTTTTCTGTATCTGTACATTGTTTAAATGTTTCTACAGACATAGTCTGCTTAGCTAGCAAACTACAAGGGGGCAGAGATGATTTGACCTATACTCCAGAAAAGAAAAGATGTGGCCTCCTCATGGGTGAGGGTGGGAGCAAAAACAAGGCATTCAGTTAGATGGAATCAGGAGTTATCTTTTTCTCATCTTCAAGTGTCAACTAAAGTTCTACCTTCTTCAAGAAACCTTTCCCAGTTCCTGTTAATTTTAGTGCCTCCACTCTAAGACTACAATATGTATCGCATATACCTTATTGTACACAAATATCTGTGTGTTATTTTCCTCATTAGACTACTCCTTGAAAGCAGGGATTGTTGTAGTTGCTGCTATTGCTATTGTTACTGTTTTTCCTTTCTTTGCATCCTTTAATTGAACACAGTGTCTAATGTACAGTAGCCATTTTTAAAATGCTAGTTGAGTCCAACCATTCTGGAAAACAATTTGGAACAATAAGAGCTATAAAACTGTGCACTCCCTTTGACCCAGCAAAACTGATAGTAGGTCTGAATCTCAAAGATATCAAAGAAAAGAGAAAAAGGACCTATTTATATAAAAATATTTATAGCAGCTCTTTCTGTGGTGGCAAAGAATTAGAAACTGTAAGGATGACCATCAATTGGACAATGACTGAAAAAGTTGTAGTATATTACTGCAGTGGAATACTATTGTGCTATAAGAAATGAAGAGCAGGATAGTTTCAGAAAAACCTAGGAAGAATTATATGAACTGATACAAAGTGAAGTGAACAGAAGTAGAACATGGTACACAGTAATAGCAGTATTTTAACAATGTTCAACTGTGAAAGACTTAACTACTCTGATCAAGATGATGATCCAAGACAATTTCAAAGGATCCATAATAAAAAAAAAATGCTACCTCCAGAGAGAGAACTGATGAACTCTTGAGTGTCGATGAAAGCATACTTTTTAACTTTCTTTTTCTTGTTTTGTGTGTGTTTTCTTTTGCAACATGGCTAATATGGAAATATGTTCTGCATGACTTCATATATATAATTCATATCATATTGCTTGCCTTCTCAAAGGGGGAAGGGAAGGAGGGAAAGAAATTGGAGCTTAATTTTTTTAAACAAATTTAAAAAATTACAAGTAATTGGGAAAAATTTAATGAAATTATATGTGTATATATATATACATAATCATATGTATGTATATGTAACATGCTAATTGATTAACTGACTGACCTTAATATAGTGTTGATGGGCATGCCCATATACTATAGGGAGATGTTCATCAAATGTTCTTGATTAGTGCATTAAAAGCTCATCTAATTGATCAGGGCAATCCCAGATTAACATTTTGTGACTAGCTAATTATCTTGCAGAGAACTTATAGATATAGAACCTTAAAAAATATTTTTCAATATGATGATGAAATAGGTAATCAAAATAATTTATTTAAAACCCTTTAGCAGAATAAATTTAACCCTCAGAGAGATATTTTAACTATAAGATAAAACAAGTTTGTTCAATGAACTAGATAAACTATATTCCCGTGGTTCTCATTTTCATATCAACAGAGAGTTGATTCTTCCTTCTTCTGGCTTTGTCAATGAGCCTAGAATCATGCCCAGCTGCCCCACAGCATCAGTTAAGTAGTGTACTCCTAGCTTCTCTGGAAATACCTTCAGTTGTTCATTTAAATGTTGGGTGAAAATTAAGTACCAAGTTCAGACCATAGCAAAATTTCTATTGAAAAAAAACAGAATCAGCATTGCCTTTAAAGTTCGAGAAAGAGTTTCATGGAACAAAAACAAAGAAAATCAAACTAAAATCTCATTTTTTGGCCATATAAATTTTTGATGAAAGCTAGAATTTCCCTTATTGATCCCCAACAAAATTGTTTTCAAGTGACTTTTGAAGATAAATCAAATGAGGGTAGATTTGATTTTCAAGGGTCAGATATATCCTCAGTGAATGAAGATTTGCCATCATTGGAAAACATAATAAGTATTGACTCATATAGAGCTCTTAAAAATTTCTTGGATCCTTATGGAAATCCTATATGTAGATACTCAAGATGCTAATATTCCTAAATTAAAGATGAGGACATTGAAATTATGAGCAATTAAGTGACAACCATAGTCACAGATGCAGGATGACCCTACCAATAACGTCAACGATAGCTATCACCTCAAAACCAAACTCATTCTACATATTGTTAGAAGGAGGGATTGAGAAGCAACATAAAGGAATGAGTGCTAGTCAGGACAATGTACAAAGAAGACTCTGTGAGCTCTGACACATCAAGGCCTAGAAAGAATTTTGAAATGCTGACCAATTGAACTTAGGCAATAACACTGATTGGGTTAATATTCTAGCCCATTTGATGAAATTGTTCCTATGAATCTAATAAATTTACAAGATAATATAGAGTTGCAGAATGGACCTCCTCTAAATTATTAAAATGATGCATTTTTACATGGATATCAGCAGACCAAGTTGTATTTATGTTCTATTACCACCACCACCACCACCACCAAAAAAAAGTACATCAGAAAAAAAAATCAGAGATACCAATACCCTGTGTGCTGGAACTGCTTCAGTAGAGATGGAGCTTACTACTAAAGCAGGCAAACCACAAGACCACATGAAATGGATTAAAGATATGAATGCTTTCCTTATACACTAGCATATATCACATAAAATTGGAAATAAATCTCACTAGTTATGGACAATGGCTAAATCTTGCTTTTTATCAGTGATATTCTCAGTTCCAAGACACACAACTGTATATTGCCAACCTGAGCAAGGAAATCATAAAAAATAATTTCATCTCTAAGCCTAGATTGGATGAAATAGGAAATGAAAGTGAGCACTTAAAAGCTGAAGAGGGAAAAAGTTTGATCTTACCTTTATTGAAAATACTCACTTAATGCAAACTCTGGAAGTTATACCTAATTGTAAAAGAGATGACAAAAATAGTAACATTATCTCTGTGATGATTTTGAAAAATAAAGAAATTAACATACTTAGATTATAATTTCAACAAACCCTTCTTGAATTTGATGACATTAATTCCACTAGTATACAAATTATACCAAAACAAAATTATTAAAAAAAAAAAGTAACTACTGCAATCATCATAACTGAATGCATTCTCTCACAGTATTTGTCAGAAACTGAAAAAAAATTCAGGTCATGTACAAAATTTTATATACACATACACACACACATATATATTATATATATGCAATGCATAAGTGTGCATATATATGCCTGCATGTATGTATGTATGCATAAAATCTGCTTCAGTGGTTGTTTTGTTAAAGAGGAGAAAATGTGGAACTTTCAGGGTATAGCCTTAAAAATAAGCATCAAAAAATCACCATGGCAAAGTGAGTTGAAAGATCTATTAACAATCTGCAGAAAGTCATTGGAAAATTGCATAAATATACCTGTTACACAAAATAGAAATTACTAAAGGCCCAACTAAAGGCAACAAAAAAGATATGTAGAAAGTAATACAGAAAATGAATTATATAAAAATTCTAGATTCTCCTAATTAGACTTTGAAAAGTTAAGATGATACAAAGGGCATCTAGGTAGCTCAGTAGATAAAGCACCAGGACTAGCATTAGGAAGACCTGAATTCAAATCAGATCCCAGACACTTCTTAGCTGTGTGATCCTGGGCAAGTCATTTAATCCTGTTAGTCTCAGTTTCCTCATCTGTAAAATGAGCTGGAGAAAGAAATGGTGAGCTATTTCAGTACCTTTGCCAAGAAAAGCCTAAATAAGGTCATGAAGACTCAGACGTGACTGAAATAATTGAATAACAACAAGAAGGATAATACAAGGAGTTAGTTAAAGCAAAGGAAAGAACAAACTATTTCCGTATTAATCAAAACACTTTGCTGTAGAAGCAAAGTAATCAGAGATGAGAGAGAATGCCTGAGGAAAGATATGGAGAATTTCAGCTTGTTTAACAAGAAATATGACATACCAAAAATGTAGGTTGGCCTTCCTTGACAAAAGCATATCGTGTATTATCAAAAAAAGAAAGTACTCACAACCTCTTTGCATATAGACCAATTACATATTAACGCACTTTACACAAATCGTTCATTATTTGTTTACGAAAAAAATCTATAAACAATAAAAAAAATATTGACTGAGGAACAAAAAAAGTGTGCAAAAGGTCTCAGGAGTCTAAAATTCAATGTATCAATTTGGTAATTATTCAACAAGCTGAAAAAAATTGCTGTAACATTTATACTGCCTTTGTTGATGATCACAAGACTTTTGACTCAATTCTGCACTCATGATTTATTCATACACTGCAAATATATGAAATTGACCCAAGCATAGTGAGAAGACTGCTGTATTTGATGTCCACATGGAAAACTATCTTCTATTTAAAATGTATCACTAACCCAAAGATGTCAAGAACAATTGATGTAAAATGTGACATTCTTCAAGGGTACAATTTGGCTTATAGTGATTCTGTCTGGCCTTAAATCCATTATCATCTGTCCGAAATCGAACTAAATATGGCATCCAAATTAAAGAGGAAGTCAAATCAAAGCATTTTATGTACATGGATGCCATCAAGCCATAGGGCTCCACTGAAAAACACATTAGATGTGCTTCATCTTAAGTAATCTTTATTTAATAATATCAAAATATCATTATGGGCAGCTAGGTGGCTTAGGGATAGAGTGCTGGACCTGGTTGAATGCAGCCTCGGATACTTACTGACTGTGTGGCCCTGGGCAAGTCATTTAACCTCTGTTTGCTTCTATTTCCTCACCTGTAAAATGGGGATGGAAATAGCATCTATTTCCCAGGGAGTTGTGAGAATCAAATGAGATAATAATTGTAAAGCACTTAGTACAGTGGCTGGAGTATATAGTAAGTGCAATATAAATGTTAGCAATTATTATTATTGTTAGATTCCATGACTGTAAAATCCTTAATAGATGCCAAGGAAAGATAGAGACCTAAGGGTTTTAGCTTGAATTCAGGGGTCAAAATAAGCCAACAAATGAAGGGAAATCTGGTTCTCCTGCAGATAAGAAATACCAAACATAAAAATTTCTAATTGAATATCATGACTGTATACGTTAAGGGACTTCTTGGAAGTATATCTTGGAAGATACTTCTTGGCATTAAACCTGAAAGGAAAGAAATGCTTAAAGCAATTAACATCTATTCAATACCAGCCTTCATATACATATATACATACATATATATGTATAAATATATGTGAATGTATACATATATATTTGCAGAACTATAAAAATGGATCGTAACAGATTTGGCAAGTATAATCACAAACATCTATACACTATTAATGAAATTAAGGGCCAATCACCCAGAAGCAGCTATAAAGTTATTAACACTTCCTCACCAAAAAAGAAGAGATTTATATATGTTTTTATAATGTATGATAAAAGATCAAAAACATACAGAAATATTTTTATAATATGAACATAACACTAAACTGAATCATAGAAAAGAATGAAAATAGGTACATATAATTGGATTTATTGAATGTCACTGTAACTAAGGTTGTTTACCTCTGATAGAGCCTATGAAACTTCTAAGATCTAGCAATGGAATCAAAAGACCCGCTATGTATAATATTCACATGAATTCAGACAATAATATGTCCACAAAGAAGTGCTAAACACAAAGGTGAGACTCATGACTATTTAGGAAAATAGAGGGTTTTATGATGGTTACTCAGAGACTTGCCATTTCTACCATAAATTATAGAAAGGGTAAAATTAGGGAGACCAGATTTAGTTATCAAGATAGATTATGAAAGGAAATGGTAAAAACTGTGCAATGCATTACTGCAGGCTATAAAAATCTAGCACCTTTTAAATACCTGGAAAGACATGACCTCGTGGGTAGAATTCTACATCAAAAACTCTTTCATGGACTACCAGATGAAAAATTCCTATAGTAAAAACATAGTCCTCAAAATAGCCTGGAAAACTCAACCACTATAATATTATCAAAAATCAAACTTTCCCACAACCATTCTGGCATCATATTGATGCATAAAAACAAGAACAACATTTTAAAAAGAGGTTGCCATACCAAATGACAGTGATCTCCAAACAACAAGGGATGAAATATATACATATTCACCCATGCATGTATGTGTTAGGTATGTATACACACATATATACATATATATTTCAAAATATAGAGACCTAGAATAGATCAAATCCATGTAGAACAGCAGAAAGTGCATGTAATTTCTACTGTCCTGTCTGCTACTAAATTTGTACCTAGTATACTTATAATGAGCTTGGAGAAGATGATCATACATTCTAAATCTTTCATTTTACTACACAAAACAATTATTCAATTTGGTTGTGTAATAGTCTATAGAATAATAAATATGAAAGAATAGCTGAATAGTGATATACCCTAACTCCACCAAACAAGATAATATATCTATAACAACAGCAGCAACAACAATAACAGTAACTACTGAGATTTATAGAGCATTTCAATTTTTTCAATGCTCTTTAATGCATTAAAATTTAGCTCCAGAAAGCTTTCTATTTCACTACACTGGCTCTCAATTGGAAATAATCAGTAGAATAAGGGACTAGTTCAGAAGAAAGTTCTTAAATTGGGGTACAGAATGTTTTGAACAATAGCAACATTGCACAAATAATTGTGTAGCACCAGTTCTAAGCTATCTCCCTAACTAAGCACATAGAGTTTTGCAAGTTAATTCCCAGTGAGTGTGATGATTCCCAGGTTGTAGAGTACTCTGCGGGTCCACACTCCTAATTTTTCTTTCTCATGAGCCCCCATTGACATGCTTATTTTAAATCCTTAGCCAGTAGTCATAATTAGCTCAAGTAAAAACATTTACTAGGTGGAACAGGAGATAGAATATTTGGGCCTCAGTCAGGAAGATGAATCTTCCTGAGCTAAAATCTGGCCTCAGACACTTACTGCTGTGTGACTGTGGGCAAGTCATTGTTGTTCATCTTTCATTTCCAAAGAGGACCAATGACATCAAAGGATGGTATCTTGATTTATGTATGAATTGGACTTAAGTAAAGCAGAGTTGCATAATGTTATCAGCCTTATTCTCTCTTCTAGAGTTACTGAAGTCCAGTGGCAAAACAAAAGTCAGAATGATTGGCGATGGCCCAGGATGCAATGGATGACAGGCATCTTCAAGGCCTGACCAAGCTCTAAGTGCTCCACAGCACCTGCTTTAGCTGCCTTCGTGGCCACTAGAACAAATTGTTTTCATCTATCCATTCTGCCGGGGAAAATCTTTACATGCATGTGGTAGACATTCCTCCAACTCAATGATGGAACTGGCTTATTGGTTACCCTCAAAATGGTTTAGCCCACTTGTTGAGATGGTTTTACCGTGGTATGGCCACTGCACATGCTACAGCTTCTTGCAGCCAGAAGTGAGAGCTGGATGACAGGTGTTCACCAAAGGTCGATGACCACCTCTGAAAAGGGCCCAGCCACCCCTCAAACCAGAAGTACTAGTCCTCCTTGAATGACTATTTGCCTCAGTTTCCTCATCTGTAAAAAGAACTAGAGAAGGAAATGGCAAACCACTCCAATATCTCTGACCAGAAAACCCCAACATATTGGACATGAACTGGAAAATGACCAAACAAAATCAGACATTTACTAAGATGACATAGCAAGAATAGTGGCTGTAAAATATTCTCCCCACAAACCTGAAATATTCTGTTCCACAAATATACACAGTGTCAGTGAGAAAATTAGGTACAAACCCAGAATACATTGGTAATGAGGCACACATATTAGGGGCATATGTAACCATGGCAACTCAATACTTCTAGTATTGTTGAGCCCCAATAGCTTTTCTTTTTTTCACGATGCCCTTTGGTTACATCTGTACCCCATCAGCACCCTCACTTACTGTCTTTGATGGCAGCTAACTCAGGTGGGCTGGCCACTTGGCTGGGCTTTCTATGCCTGATCATCTCTACAACTCGTTTCCCCGTTGCTAAGGCTAATTGTCCTTTCAGTACATGGTTGTTCTTTTCTCTGCTATCAGGGGTCATGCTCCTTAAAGCTGCCTCTTCCTCTGACTATCTCTTTGCTTCCTACAAGATGTAGCGTTTCAACCTAGTTGCTGTAAGACATCATGGCCAATGAGAGGGGAGAGGAGGACAGGATAAAGAAATTTACTAACTCCCTGTTGTCCTCTGATAAAGGTACAGAGGTCAAAATAAAAAAGCTACTTTCTCCCTAGATTCTATTCTGTTGATTGTCTCCTGGGTGGGTAAGTCTAGCTTCTTAAAGAACACCAGAGTGATTGCTAAATTTTCTGCTAGCCAATGACAAGTTACCTTTCTAATTCTACTTCCAGAAATGTTGGGGGAAGGGGTGGGGAAAGAGAAACAGGACCAGAGACTGTAGGAAAAGACAGACAGACAGACAGACAGACAAAGGCAAGGAAAGAGAAAAAAAGAGAGACACAGAGACAGAAAGATGATGGAGAGGAGACTAAAGCCTGGGCCCTGGCAAGTTAAGGCAAAAAGTTCACCTGTCTGAGCTGGGGTGGGGAGGAGGGCTGAAAAGAGGGGGCAGATGTGGAATCCAAATTTCAGGTTGTTGTTCAGTCACATCGGACTCTTCATGACCCCATTTGGGAGTTTCTTGGCATACTGGAGTGGCTCGTCACTCTCTTCTCTAGCTCATTTTACAGGTGAGGAACTGAGGTAAACAAGGTTAAGTGACTTACTAGTAAGTGTCTGATGATGGATTTGAACTCATGAATATGAGTCTTCCTGATTCCCAGTCCAGTGCTCTATCCACTGAACTATTTAACTGCTCTAATTAAGTAAAAGGATAAAGGGGCTAGGGCACCTCTTTGAGTTTTTTGATTTTCCTTTATTCAGGTTTCTATTATCAACTCCTTCCTTTCTGTGATCACATTAAATTTGTGGAGGAGGGGGGAAACCAACCCACAGGTATAAAGCTTCCTGAAGGTAACTACTTTGATGGATATACCGTTCAATTAAATGCATTAGTTTTGAGATAGTTGTTTAGAGACATAAAGGCTGCTCTCAAAGCCCAGAAGACTTGGTTTCAAATGCTATCTCCAACATATAGGGGTTATTTGACCCTGGGGAAGAAACTTAGCTTTTCAGTGCCCAAGGCAATCCATTAAAATTCTAAGTTGCTGACAAAGTGCTGGTGAATTAATAAACTAATCAATCAACTATTTGTTAAGCATCTATATGTCAAGTACAGTCCTAAATGCTGAGGATACAAGAAAAAGCAAAAGAAGTCCCTGCCTTCAAGGAGTTCACAATCTGTTGGTGGCAGTAATAGATGAAATTCCTTCCTGGGGAACTCACTACATCAATGAAATCACATGACTGGTAAAAACAACAACAACAACAACAACAACAAAAATGCTTGGTTAAAAAAAGTGAAATAACATTACATTTACATTTGGTATATGAGGAAAATAAGTTGGCATGAACTCCTGGAAAGGATTTATTTATTTCACCATTCACCAAAGGATTGTAGGAGCTTCAACTCCATTTGTCACAAGTGGGCTATCACCATGAAATGAAACAATCATCTTTCTTCAATTGAAGACCACTAGAGAGCTCTTCCTTCTAGAGGCAGTCAGCTTATGATCTTCATTCCTCATCTTCTAAAAAGAGAAAGAAAGAGCTATATTATTCAATAGGCCATCGGGCAAATGTCCCATTGCCCTCTGGGTTAGTCTGATCTTGGTTATCATTCATGAAAATAAACAGTAGCTTTCATGTGCAGGGCAGGAACAAAATCGGGTGGTTTTAATAAGGATCATGTGGCAAACCTAAAGGAAATTTTATATCCTCTTCCTCTTTCTTCTTTTCCCTTTTGGCTGATTTTCATGAGAAGCTGTGTTTGTATTTTTCTGAGGGCAGATACTAGAGTTCTTAGTAAATTGTAATAGGAATATGTAGGAGGGCAAGTGGAGAATGGAGACAGAGAATGTGAATCTCAGTGGAAATGTGGAAAGATTCAATAAAGATTTTGATTTTTAATGGGTTATTTTGTGGGCAGAGGGCTGAGGACTTTTGAATGTAATTTTAAAGCTCTGTGGATGTGTGTGTTTTAACTAACTTGATCACCCCAATTATAAGACTATATAGGGCCAGAGTAATTGTTTTAAAAGGGTGATATTTCTTCTTTTGACTGGTCCTGTGATTTTTATAAGTGTAGGCAATACCTGGTGGGAAAATTTATTTTACCACTGAAGACAGACATCTTGCAGTCTTAGAAAGTTACCTAGGCCATTGACAGGTTAAGGGACTTGCCCATTATCATATCACATAGTCAGTGTCTGTCAGCGGTGGATCTCAAACGCAGATTTACTGACTCTGAGGCCTTCTCATTCCCCTCTATAACTACTCTGTTATTCTGACTTTCTTAAAGGTTTAAACCTAAACAGTGCTATCTCAATTCTTTTACAAGATAGATGTTAGCTAGTTTACAAAGTGGATGTGTGTGTGTGTGTGTGTGTGTGTGTGTGTGTGTGTGGGTATGTGTGTGGGTGTGTCTGTCTGTCTATCTTTCTGTATCCTCTGATGTCTCATTATTGGCGTTATTTTTATCTTTTTTTTTTTCAATTTCTCTCTATCTGTTTCAGTTTCCCTTTCCTTCCTGTCCCCCTTCTCTGTATCTCTCTGTCTCAAAATAAACAAATGACTTTCAAAATTTCACTGTATTTATTGAACAGATTTGCAGAAACAAAATAATTTAAAGCTCAAACAGATTTTTGTGTTTCCTGTTTTTAATTTTAAAAGTAAGGGAATTAAATATTTTTTAAGTTTTTCTTACATATGCATGCATATATGTATATATTTATGTGTGCATATACATATAAATTTGTATACACACACATACACATGCACACACACATATATGTGTGACTATAAACCAAATGAAGTTGGGGAAATGCAGTGTGGCACCATTGTAGAATTGGAAGAATATAAATATTGAGTTAAGAGACCTATCTTAAAATCTATATCATCTACCAGCTGTGTGACCTTGGGTAAGTGTGTGCGCGCGTGCTCTGGACACAGATGTAATTTGTGCATGACGTGTCTCACTGCAAAACAAAACAAAACAATATCCACGAACACTTGTCACTTGTGCGTAGATGGTGGCAAATTGCTGTTTGCCAAACCTTCTATCTCCTCCCCTTCTGTGTTCCATTGAGATCATGGAAATAGAAAGTAAATAATCACTGAGTAAAACCTCAGGATAGTATTTATTTAAGAGTATTGTTCCAGGATATGCACAAAGATAAAGCATTTGTGTAATGAATGAATGAATGATTGCTGAAGGCAAAACACCAAGATATTTTTACTCTATAGTCTTACTAGGGCCAGAAATAGAACAAGAACAGGGTAAAGATTGTAGTTGCTACGAGCACTCCCTTAAAGGAGGATCACTTTGGCTACCTTTAAATGTCACCCCTTCCGTTATTGATCCATTGGGAGGAGCGCATGGGAAAATTTCCAGATGATTAATTTTTTTTATTATGAACTTAAAAATTACCGACAAAATGAACATTTCAGTATACAAAGAACAAAGGAGAGGATTGTATAGGAAATTACAGCTCCTATTATAGATTTAAGTATATATTTAAAACAATAGAATGTTAGAACTGAAGGGAGCTTAGAAGTGATCTAGTCCTTGTCCTTTGCCTTACAGAAGAAAAATCTGAGGCACAGAGAATTAAATAACTTGATCAAGTTCACAGAGTTAATTGGAACAAAGGATAGGGGAAGGATTAGAACTGGAGTTCTGCTATTAACTGGAAATTCATTTAGGGTAACAAGTTCCTCTTTCTTGAGGGGAATTCCTCTGTGAATTTATTAACCTACTGTTTGTTTCTAAGTATAAAACTTAAAATCTGATCAACCTGAGTGAATATTTGCTTTTTTTTTTCATTGCAGGGAGGAGATGGAAAGAAGAGGGAAATGGATGAAGACATAAAGATACAGGTTAGCAAAGATCTCACCTTTCTCCTCTTGGTTCCTACAACTCCTACCTTTCTGTATTTATTATAAACATAACTGGGAAAGTTATCATCTTTCCTGGGGAACAAAAATAGACTGCTTGTTGTCTTTTTGGGGGCTTTCTAGGTTTTGTCTTGTGTAATTCAATAAACATTTATTAAGTTTCTATTCTTTGAAAAACACTGTGCTGGGCACTTAGGATATAAAGATAAAATCAAAATAGTTGCTGCCTTCAAGGAGCTTACATTTCATTGGAAAGATACAACATGCAGCCACATGAGTAAATACAAAATATATACAAAGTAGTTTTCCAGGTGAGGAAACAATAACAGCTGCAGGCTTGGGGAAAGGATTCCTGGTGATGGTTGCACCTGAGGTAGAGGTAGGTGGAATTTTCACAGGGTTTTAAGGTAAAAGGGTCTATGTTCCAGACATTGGGAGGAGACAGAAGGCAATGGAACAGAGGCAGGATATATCATGTCTTATAAAGGGAACAGCCTATGTGACAGTTTGACTGGAGTGTGTGAAAGGGAATAATTTAAATTGAGAATAGAAAATTAGGTGGGAAACAAATTGTAGAGAGCTTTAAATGCCAAACTAAGCTCTGAATATTTTAGAGAAGATAAGGATATTTTTAAGTAGGGAATGAAATGGTTGGAAAGGTGCTTTTTAGGAATATCAATGGGGCAGATATGTAGAAGGCTGGATTGGAAAAAGGGAAAGTAGTGGGATCAATTACAATACTATTACAATAATTTAGGTTAGAGGTTATGAGAGACTTTACTAGGTAAGGTAGGGCCAGTTATATATGGAAAGAAAAGAATACACCCCAACTTAAAAAAAATCATCAATAGCTTCTCTATTGAATGAAGGATAAAATACAAAATAGTCAACCTAGCATTTAAAGCCTTCTCCACTATGGCTCTTATCTATCTTTTGGAACTAATTTCCAATTACTTGCTTTCATTCACTGTCCAGTCCCGTCAAATTGTCCTGTTAGCTAGTATGTATACAAGATGTCCCATCTATTATTTTTTTTTTGCCTTTGCAAGGTGGTCCTTGTGGCTGAAATGTTGTATCCTCTGCTCCCTGTAGAATGGGAAGCAAGGACTTTGGTAAAACAAGGAGACTAGAGAAATTAATAAGGTACTTTAAAGAACAAGGGGTCAGCAAAATAGTGGATAAACCCAGTGAGTTCTATCTCATAGTCTCGCAAATATGGAGTAGGCAAGTAGGTTATAGTGATCAGGGTCAGGTGGCGATGGGGAAAATACTATTCATGGCAGAAAGAAACCGACCAGTTGGAGAGAAGTTTTCAATCTGGTGATGGAATAGTAATGGGGCTCTTAGACCTGTCTTAGTTTTTCCTGGGACCGAAAAAGAGAACTAGGTTAACCCAAGTTATCTGTCAGTAAAACTGTGTCAAAAGGGCCTAGTGTCCATCAAATTGGCTAATATAACAGAAAAAAGGAAAATGATGGATGTTGGAGGGGATGTGAGAAAACTGGGGCACTAATGCACTGTTGGTGGAGCTGTGAACTGATCCAATCATTCTGGAGAGCAATTTGGAACTATGCCCAAAGGGCTATAAAACTGTGCATACCCTTTGATCCAGAAATAGCATTGCTAGGTCTACATCCCAAAGATTTCAAAAAAAGAGGGAAAAGGACCTATTTGTACAAAAAATTTTATAGTAGTTTTTTTTTGTGGTGGCTAAGAATTGGAAATCAAGAGGGATTCTCTTCAATAGGGGAATGGCTAAGCAAGCTGTGGTACATGATTGTGATGGAATACTATTGTGTTATAAGAAATGATGAAAGGGATGGTTTCAAAAAACCTAGAAAGACTTACATGTACTGATGCAAAATGAAGTGAACAGAACCAGGAAAACGTTATACACAATAACAGCAAGATTGTATGATGATCAACTGTGAGTGACTTAGCTCTTCTCAGCAATACAATGATCTAAGACAATCCCAAAGGAGGAATGATGAAGCAAACTATCCACCTCCAGAGAAAGAGCTGATATTGTCTGAATACAGATTAAAGCATGCTATATTTCACTTTCTTTCATTCTTTTTTTCTTTTAATTGAGTCTTCTTATACAAAATAACTAATATAGAAATGTTTTCCATGGTTGCATATGTATAACCTATATCTGATTGCTTGCTGTCTCAGGGAGGGGCAGGGGAGGGAGGAGGAGAAGGATAGAATTTGGAACTCAAAACTTTAAAAAAAATGTTAAAAAACTGTTTTAAGATATAATTGGGGGGGAAATAAAACATATTAAATTAAATTTTCAAAAATGACTGGTGTCATATAACCTGTAAGAGAAGAACAAAAGAAAGTAAGTCTCATTTGAAAAACAGGTGGAATTTACACTTTGAGGCTTGAACTTCTCCAGTTTTTCATCCATGCGAGGAGGGAGAAGATTTCCATGATGACAGCCCAAGCAGCATAATTTGGAATGGTATCAAATAAAATAGAAAGCAGGAAGCACAGAAATGGCTCTGAATATTTAACATGTATTGATGTATTTGTGCTGGCTTAACTATGTAATGTTTTCTTGAAGAAACTACAGATTTGAGAAGAAAGTGAGCATTTGAGTAGTATACTTATTTAATATTAGTCCTCTGCTCTTATCCTTAAAATGCTAGAATTCCCCTAACTTTAAACAAACACATGTCAGATGTTAAATTATTTTGTTGCTAAAATGCCATAGAAACAGTTAATGAAATAAAGAATTAATTTTTAATACATGGAACAATTTATTCAAATCACATATAGAAGAAATTGGAAAGTATGTGTGAAAAATAAAATCAGGTTAGTAGATACCTTTGTAGGAGCTTGTGTTATGTTCTTACAGAATCAGGACATAAAGAAATGAATTTTCTTGAGATGTTTATTTGAGAATTTATGATTTAAAATCTTAAAATGTACTAGAGTAGACTTCTTATTTCATTATTGGCCTTGTTTCATAATTGTTTTTTTATTCTTGGGAAAGAATCATTTTCTACACATACTTTACACTTTGTTGCATTATTAATACACACATTAATAATGAGATAAACTTTATATTGAATCTCATTGTTTCAGAAATCCACATTAAAGTGTACAAGTAGCTTTTGTGAGACAGGTGGTATCTTTCCACTCTACCAGACCCATAAATCCCACCTCTCCATCTATTCCCTTCCTAGACAAGGGAGCAAGAATTTGCATCTTAGAGAATAATCTAGGAATTTATTAGCTCATAATCTAATTATCATGCCAGATCACTAGCCTATTCATGGCTTATATAACCAAGGACTCAGAGCCAATCCATCTTCTCCAATATTATACACAGACCATCAAGTTCTTACAAGAGTGGCTCATTCTTTAGGGCATGAAGGAAGCACCAAACACTTATCTTGGAATGTAACAATCAGTACTGTCCATGGATAGACCACATACAACCAAAAACGTAGGGAATAAAAAGATGGACCATAGGACAGTTTAAGGGATAGGAATTTTTAGTGGTCCAAATCCTTCAAAAAAATTACTTTCCCAGAGTTTCAAAGGCTTGAAGGAAACTCTCAATATACTAAGAAGTTGTCTCACAAAAGATAATCAACAATGTGTTAGCTCCTTGCTTGATCTTATGGGCCAAAAGTATCACATCTAAACAACTCTAAGCAAAAAAATAAAAAAATAAAATAAAATGTTTGCCTCCTTGTGTCATTAAGGCACAGGATAACTGAGGGGAAGACCATATCAGCACAATGAGCAGGGGCGTGGTTGGAACCATGATCTGAAACATGGCTGCTGGTAGAGATCAATTGGGCCAATTATGTCTAAATATGCCAATTACACATATAAAGCAACTGAGACCAAGATGAAAAGTCAATCTCTCAGGAAAAATAATAAATAAATAACAAATAAAAAAAAATTAAGGTGATTTTGACTCTTACTCCAGTCTTAGATAAAACACACACAAATGGGTCTTATTGGAATATTTTCACCATAACATGTCACTAACATTAATTCAACATTAAATAATTCTTTATAATAATAAGTACCAATAAAGGTTGAGTCCCATGAAATGGAATCTTTTGCCCATCCCTCCAATAATTCAAGCCCATGATCATCTTTTAAATGCCTACTATGTTCCAGGCATTCTTCTAGGTTCTGTAGGATACAAAGATGAATAAGACCTCAACCATTCCCTTAAGAAACTTAGAATCTAGTTGAAGAGATAACAGATAGATGAATAACTATTATATAAATATTAATAATTACATGTATATGTGTATGAGTGTGTATATATAAGAGAGATAACATGTCCTCTTGCTATACTTTTCTTCTAGGCAGGAAAAGAAAGAAAACGTTAAAAAAAAGTTATTCAGATAAGAAGGTATTAAGCCAAGACTAGGTACAATCCTTATCATCATTGATATTTCCCAGGTAATCACATGACTCCAGCTAACCTCCTCAGCCATGTGCTTTCCAGAGTTCCACAATTCCAAGGGCACCTACAAACTCAGCACTCAACCTCTGTGCATCTTAGCTTACTAATGCAATCGGCAAGTATCTATAAAATTCAGGCACAAGGTTTAAGGGACTTCAATCTCTATACTCATAGACTTTGAGCTGTGCCCATAGACTGAATCTTGGATCTGTTCCACTTCAAAGCTATTGCACTCTACAAGGTAACAATGTATTCAGTGGTTTGATTTCATCCAGTACACGCAAAACCACAACCTGTTTTCAAAGTCTTTGGTGGTAATATTCTAAATAGCTAAATAAAACCATACATGAAATCTTAGTACATAAATATCTATCACTTGAGTCTTGCTTGTCTACTTTTGTGTGTGTGTGTGTGTATGTGTGTGTATCTTTCTGTACCTTCTGATGTCTCATTATTGGCCTTATTTTTATTTTTTTCAATTTCTCTCTATCTGTTTCAGTTTCCCTTTCCTTCCTGCCCCCCTTCTCTGTCTCTCTCTGTCTCAAAATAAACAAATGACTTTCAAAATTTCACTGTATTTATTGAACAGATTTGCAGAAACAAAATAATTTAAAACTGAAACAGATTTTTGTGTTTCCTGTTTTTAGTTTTAAAAGTAAAAGAATTACATATTTTTAAAATTTTTCTTACATATGCATATATATGTGTATATGTTTATGTGTATATGCATGTAAATTTGTGTACACACACATACGCATGCACACACACATATGTGTGTGACTGTAAACCAAGTAAAGTTGGGAAAATGCAGTGTGGAACCATTGCAAAGTGGGAAGAATATGAAACATTGAATTAAGAGACCTATCTTAAAATCTATATCGTCTACCAGCTGTGTGACCTTTGGTAAGTCCTTTAACCTAGTTGAGTCTTTTTTGTCATCTACTTTGTCATTTACCAAATAAGAATAATACTATTTGTACTTACAGGTTTGCTGGGGAGGAAGTATTTAAAAAAAAAACTTAAAATTCTATAGAAATTTGAGTTATAAGGTAAACTATTTTACCTATATTTTCCTTAATCATTTTTTTTTCATCCTAGCAGTCCTTTGCAGAGAAAAATGTTTTACTGTCTCTCAAATAGCCAAGGAAAAATACTTTGCTTGGAAGTGAAGGGTTTTGTAGGCAATCACATTCAAATGATGAATCTCCTAATATATAATTATTATCCATTTATTTAACCAGTTTTAAGATTATCTAATGAACACAGTCCTGTTTCCCCTTCCTTGAGAAGCAATATTATATATACATGAAAACTAAGAATTTGTATTTATTCAAATGTTATATTAATAAAATATTTTAATTCAGATTGACCTAATTCCTTCTTTCCCAACCACAATTAATATAAAATAATGAGATTTTATTACATTTGAAATCATTGAAGCTACCAAAAGGAAATGCAAAGAGGGAGCAAATAGGCAGAAAGTTGTCAGGTAAAAGTGAGAAAAATGGAAGAAAGAGAAAGAAGAGAACATGGGGAGGAGTACTGATTTAGAAGTAAAATTGAAAAGAGGTAGGGGCCAGAGACAATAAGAAGGAAAAAGAAGAGAAGGGGAAAAAGACATAGTAAAAATGAATGATACAAGAGTAAATGACATTGAACTAGACCTCTATAACAAGTGCTTATTTTAATCAAATTATCCAGATACTTAGGGATCCATAATCTCATCACCAGGATTTCCTTAAAAACATGCAAATTGGAACCTGTTCCTGCCTGCCCAGAGATTTTTGTCCATGTCTTCCTATAAGTTTGCCACAAGGCATCTACACAGCGTGTTGAGGGACTTCCTCAATTATCTTGACATAATAAGTACATTAGTACAGCAGGCAGGCCATTTCAACAGTTTCTCTCTTCCTCTCTCCACATGAACAGCTCATCTTTTTCAATTGTGCATTTCAAGACAACATCCTCTAGTTCTTCTTAATTTCTTATTTTTATGTCTTTCAGGCTGCTTAGACCAATCATGCACCTCTCCAATATCCTTTGAATAACGTGCATTGTAGATCATGGTATATTCCATGGCTCACAATTACATAACAACCCTTGGAATATTTGTCTTTTTTAATGACCATTGCTTCTAGGAGAAGGTGGGAGTCATTAAAGGAACTTAGAAAGTTTCTAAAGGCAAGTCAATCTGAAAGATTATATTGTTATCAGTTTTCAGAGAATTAAAAAAAATTGCCCTTAAAGAGCAGACAAGGTGAAAGCATTGTTGAGAGTGGATAAGGAGGTTGATGAGGTAGATGGGCAACAGCAAAATGTGACAGGAGAACACCAGAGACCAACTCCCATTGCCCATCTTGCCACTTCACCATTTTTCCTAAGTTTGGCTTTATTCTTGCCTTTGCTCAACTAGTCATGGAAGGTAATTCCTGTCTATGTATATTTGGCAAAATAGTTCTCAGTCATGCACAGGACTAGTTCACTGTCTCATTCTTGTTTTAATTATTCCAAAGCTCAGGTTCCAATTAGCTGTGAAGGCTTAGTTTCAAGAGGACTTGAATTTCTTTCCTAACTAGTTAGCTGACCCTGGGAGCTTCAACCTTGTATACATATGGGACAACTCTGTCAATAGAGCTGGATAAAGTTGTAAAGTCACAGAGCAATGTTGTCATTATACCTCAATGTCAACAAGCATGGATATGATTGATTAGCTGATCTCAGTGGACTATCAATCCATTATCCCTGTAGCTCAAAGATGGGGAGTACAATCCATTACTATTTTTCAGCATTTCCTTTTTTACATTTCAGATCTTCAAGAAAATGAAGGCACATACACTCTACTTTTCCCAGTCCCTCTTTTTACCCCTTTCTGTTTGCTTAGAAAGACAAAAAAGGAGCCTACTAGTTCCAGTTCATTTGCATGACACTCTTTCCTCTATTTTATAGATATTATATATTATATTGTATATATTGTACATACAACATATATTGAATATATATGTACATTATAGGAACAAGGATCAAGAACTGATGAAACTTTAAGAGCATTTAGTCTAACCTCTTATTTTACAGATGGGGTAACTGAGGCCCACATGTGAGAAGTTATTTGCACAAGGTCACAGACCAGCAAAACCAGATTTCAGACCCAGGTCCTTCAAGTCCAAATCCAGCGTGGTTTAGTCAGAAACTTAGGATGGGACTCAGTAATAGATACTTATTTACTTTAGGAAAATGAAAAAGAAGGAATTAACCATATGAAGGCTCAGTTTATAGCAAATAATAGGGAATGAAGAGGGAAATTCAGTTCAGTTCAGCAAACATTAATGAAATTCTTACAACGGACCATATACCATACTAGACACAGAGATACAAAGACACACATTAAACAGTCTCTGCCCTTAAGGAGTAGGAAACTAAAGAATATGGACAAGGATATCAAAAAGCATTTCTGCTTTTCTAAATGGTATCTAGATCATATGTTCAACCATGAACCATTCATTCTCAGAGTTCAGTTAAATCTTAGAAACTGGTAGAGTACAAAGAGATTTGGAAAGAGAAGGCCTGGATTTGAATCCTAGCTTTGTTATTTACTATCAGGACAAGCTTGAAAAACTGAGTTAATTTCTCCTGGCCTCAATTTCCTTACTTATAAAATGGGGAGATTGGATTATAAAGCTTATTGGGTCCCCTTCAGCTTTAGGTCTATGATTCTAAGACTGAAATCTGATTGTTGAGAAAGTAGACATTCTGGTTTATGTGTTTGCAAGTATTCCTATACACATTCTGGTTGGGAGGGGGAAGGAATTGGAGAGGGAAGGAACCTACCACCACCACTACCACCATTACTAGATCAGCTGACTTTTCAACACATATCTGTGGATTTATGTATTCTATGCCCCAAAGCCATTAATAGGAGTGAAACAGGAGTATAAACTGGAGCACAAAGATACTGCTGTGTGTGCAAGTCCTAGAAAACTGTTTTCTTACGTAAACAAGTTAGTTAAGGAACAAAGTCTGAAAGTGAATCATAAACTCTTGTTTTGTTAGACTGGAAGCTGTTTTTAAGGCAATCCATGTTGGATCTTGGAACACAGAGGGGCCAGTAGATAATTGAAACTTAGCATTAGCTTTCTCTGAAGTACTTAGACTGGCTGACAAGTCATTTTTGATCGTTTTGGGTTAAAAATAACAAAAATTTTTCACCACACTGAAAACATATTACAAACTATTTAATAAAGCTTCAAGTAAACATCTTTTGTTTACCACCACATTAATAAATTCAATAGAGGGAAAAACACATACTTAATGTAAAAGCTCTGTCAGAGGCCCCAAATGGGTTTTGAATTTTACTAAGAAAGAATTAATGTAAGAAATCTGGTGAATAAAATGTTGTTGTTGTTGTTTCAAATTTTCTACAGACATTCTGGTCTACTATATTCAAAATAATGTAACCAAAAGGAATTCCCTGAATCTTATTAACTTATTCATTCTGAGATACTTTTGCTTGTTTAAAACAAGGTTAAAAGAAACTACAATAATTGAAGGAGACAGCATTTTTTCCTTTTCATCACTGACTTGCTTTGAACCAATTATTTTTTTTAAATTCTTTCCCCCTGCCCCCCTGCCCATGTGATCATAAAGGTCCTCACTGCTATAACTTTGAGAAAAACCAGCTTATATTTCCTTATGGCAAGCTGTAGAAGTGAAATATATTGAGTTCAATATATGAGTGTGAACTATTGCTGCCAATACTGTCTTGGAAACTCAGGCTGAAGAGTTGAGTTTCTGCTTTTATACAGCGATTGGGTATAAGTAAATAGTGTCCTGCTCTTGGAGTCAGGAAGATCTGGGTTCAAATCCTACTTATGACACTTACCAGCTATATTCCTCTAGCCAAATAAAGTAACTTCTAAGTACCTCTGGCATCTCCCTAGGACTACTCTCCTAAGTCATATACCGGTTGACATCTGTGTCCTTGGAAAATGTTCCCGTACCACGAACTTTTTTGAGAATCTCTGTGTGTATGCAAGAAACAGCTGTGGAATAGTGGATATAGAGTATCTTGGTTCTAGGCCTACCTCTGATGCATGGTTGTGTGGCCCTGTGCAGAAAGTCTCCGGCTCTCAGTACTCGAGTACTCTCAGTAACTCTCTAAAACTACAATTTGTAGAAAGTTCCTTATCAGCTCTAGCGGAGAGAATTTTCTCACTGGGAGTTGTCTATACCAGTGCAATCATAAACCCAGATTATATCTATAGCTATAATATAGATATTACCTATATCTATCTAGATAATATGTATATATGTATGTGTGTGCATATACCTATACTCAGATATACTATATATGTATGTCTGTATTTATGTGTGTGTCTGTGTATGTCTGTGTGTGTATACATAAACATACATGCATATATATGTGTATATATATGTATATATGTATATATATATGACTAGGACTCTATTTATACCCATATTTATATGTAGGACAAGGCAGCCCCTAATATTGATATATTGAGAGAGGGAAAGGGGAGGAGAGGGGAAGGAGAAGGGAAAGGGAAAGGGAAGGAAAGAGGAAGAGAAGGAAGGAGGGGATAAAGGGAGGAAAAAAGAAGGAAGAAGGAAGGAAGAAAGGAAGGAAGGCAGGAAGGAAGGAAGGAAGGCAGGAAGGAAGGAAGAGAGGGGGGAAAGAATGGAGGGAGGGATGGAGGGAGGAAAGAAGAAGATAAAGATAGAAAGAGCAAATAAAACATCCTAACACATAATGGCCATGATCCTGGGCAAGTTACTTAATCTTTTTGTAGCTCAGACAGCTCTCTCTAATTATAATTTGCAGAAAAGTTTCTCACTGAGAGTTTCCTATGCTCAGTAAAATGCCACACAAAGTAATCTATGCCTATAGATTTTAGGTCAAGGATTGATTTTACTAGATAATTGATATTTGCCTGAAACAGATAATTGCCTGAATCTTCCGGTATATATATGACTTGTGTCAGACATACAGTCGGTCTTAAAACAATGTTGCTTGACTGATTGCCAATTTTGACATAATTTCTCTGTAAATTTGGGGAAATTATTATTTTTATTTTATTTGAATATCCCAGGTTGGTAGGTACTTGACAGAAAAATTGTTCCTTTAAGAAACTCCCAGTTTAAGACGTGGAATACATACCTATCATGTTTTCTTTTCTTTTTTCTTAATTTTTGGTTTTCCAGCCCCTTTTGTTCTTACATCAGATTCACCTCTGAATGTATCCCTTCTACCATCTTCTAATCTGTCACATGCCTGGTCTCCCATCTTTCCAACAAAAGGTGAATTTCCTCCATGTTTGGTCATTATAATTATACAACATTCAGCTTCATTTTATTGTTACTTACATTCACATGGTTATAATCATTGTTTATAGTATTCTTGGGTCTACTTACTTCACTCTGTATTTCTTCATGTAAGTCTTTCAGTCTTTCTCTTAATCTTTCACATTGGTTATTTCTTGTATCATATATCTTACTACCTTCAGGTACAACAACCGCTTTAGCCATTCCACAATGGATTGGTATCTACTTTGTTTCTACATTCTTGCAACCACAAAAAAAGCATTTCTGTAAATATGTTTATATATAGGACACTTTTCTGTCTTTGATTTCCTCAGTACATATTCCTAGCAGTGGATACTCTAGGTCAAAGGGCAAGTACATTTTAAAGACTCTTTTTTAGCATAATTCCAAATTACTTTCCAGAATGGTTAGATCAATTCACACCTCCAACATAACTATCTTATATTATTTATTTTCACATAACATACATAGAAAATTTTTTCTCATATAGGATTATCTTTTTTTGTAGCTAAAGTTTTTTTGTTTGTTTTGTTTTCTACTTTCCCCAAAATGTCTAGATTATTAAGCATTTAACTTTTAATTAATTCTATTTTTTCTCATCTCCCTCTCCATCCTTTCAAAGTATTCCCTTTCAATCCCCATCTGCTTCTAAAATATGTAAAAGTAGCTACTGATAGCACTAGTTTTAAAAACACAAGAGCCTCAATGGGAAGGTATTTTGCCTGGGCCAACTACTTATTACTAATGTTTTAACTTCCTGTTTTTAGCAGGGTTTAGAGATACCAAAAGGACAGTATCACTCTCTGGTAATATTTTGGTATTTCTGGTTTTGGTTGAAAAAGGAAGTATAGAAGTTTAAAAAATGAAACCTCAAATTGTTAACTAAACTTTGGAAAGATGGTGATAATCGTTCTGTTATAATACATATGTTGCAATAGTAGATGACTACAGGCTTTAGCTATCTTTTCTATTTAAGTTTTTATATATATTATATATAACATATATATATTACTCTTATGAAAAATGACTCATGTTTAGGGTTAAACAGGAAAAATGTTTTGTTTGTCTCAAGGCCTAACAATAGATGTTGAAGATAGGCCCTGTGTCTCCTCTGTGGAGAAGGAGAGCAGTGTCAAAAAGCCTAACTCAGAATAATAAGCTCATACATTTAGAGGAACTTTAGAAATTGTCTAGTAAAACACTTCCATTTTTCAGAGTGCATGCTTGGATTTGCTTTTCATACTAGGTTACATAGTGAGTGAATAGAGATTTCATGTTTGGGTCCAGTCCATCAAATGGAAATTTAGAGGGAGTTTACTTTTGGCAATGCATGACTCAGGAACAAGCAATGGTGATGAAGAGATACCTAACTCCTACAGCTAATACAAAAGAACTGATGGCACTGGGGTCTGAAATGGGGGGCAATGAAGAGCTGAAGGTCATGTGACCTGCCTGCCTCTGTTTCTTTGGCTTTGAAGCAGGAGTTCTACTTAGAGCTGCCTCCTCTAGAAAGTTAGAAGAGGGAGAAGTTACTGGCCCCATTCCACCAATGCAGGTCTGATACGTACATGAGCCATCTCTGAATCATTGTATTTGTCATTCCTGATCTTTAACTAATAAGTATCATGAGATGGAATGTCCAGGAGACTGCAAGGCCTAAAAGCTCTGAAGATCCCAGGAAGTCTATGAGATAGCAGTTTCCAGAACTTAGCCCAGTACATGGCACATAGTGGGTATTTAATAATGCTTGTCAGGGCAGCAAGGTGGCACAGTGGATAAAGCACTGGCCCTGGAGTTGGGAGGACCTGAGTTCAAATCCAGCCTCAGGCACTTGACACTTACTAGCTGTGTGACCCTGGGCAAGTCACTTAACCCCATTGGCTCACCAAATAATAATAATGATAATAATAATAATAATAATAATAATAATGCTTGTTGACTGACTGGTAGCATCTGGTGGCAGGGAAAATACTTCCATCAGACCAAGGAGATACATCAAGGACTGGTGAATTGCAGAGAGATAGTCTCCTGAAGAAAGGCAGCTTCAAGTTGGGTGACCCTCACGGCAAATATAAGTGCCACCTATGGACTCAAGAAAGGCTCTTGGATGCCATTTGAGTGATTCACTCAGAAGAGAGTAACATCCTAGATGGTCTATGTGAGAGTTCTACAAAGTGAGAAGAAGAAAAAAATAAAAGGCTTCCAGTATCAGAAGTATCCTTTCGCAATGCATACCCTATGTGTGTACTTTACTTTCATTGTACTTTACCGAGCCCACTTTTCCCACCGATGTTGCATGCATTTGTTCAAATTTTTATTTTTGTTTTTGTTCCCCCCCCCAGGGGAAGCTACTTTTTTTTTTTAAACAAACTGTTCTTACCATAAAATTATAATAAAAGCCTCTGCTAAAAGTAAATTGAGTTTACTGGCTGAGTACCGATGGGAATCCTAGTGATGTCGGCCTTGGAGTTAGATGTGTACCTACCCCTCTGGTTACCCCTAGAAAGCCCACATAACAGTCATTTCTCTGGGGACCGAGCCTACGAGAATAAGTTCAAATTGAAAGAATAATCCTAGAGGATTGTTAGATTCAGATGAGGAAACTGAGGCCTGGACAGGAGAAGTAACTTGCTCATGTGCTGTAAGTCCTATCCTCTGATGTTAGATGCAAGGCTCTTTATGCTGTCCCACCTTGCCACCTGCTTTTTTTTTTTTGAGGTTTTCTAGATTCCATTGCAGAGAGAATTCTGAGACAAGCAAGCTCTTTTTATGGGCGTTTAATAACTATAACCATATATATATTTATAAAACTACATATACATATATGTATATATACTATACATATACAATATACATGTGCACACACATATATTACGTCTAAATTATTTAATATACACTATATCATTTGATCTTCATGAAAAACTTATTAGGAACAGCAACTCTCAATAGAATGTAAAGGTTTACAAAGTATTTCCTTTATATCAACTATTTGAGGCAGATTATGGTAATTGCATTATTATTCCTTTTTTTCACAAAATGCCTGAATTTGAAAGGACATTAGTAGCTCTCTTGTTCGATGTGTACCTGACCAAGAATGTTGTCATCCAGCCTTTGCTTGAAGATCTCTGGGGGGGAGGAGGAGTGGGGAACCCCACCACTTTCTCTGAGAGGTCAAAGTTCAAGGTCATGTTACTAGGTCATTTCATCTCCAAGTTAAGCACTCATTCTACTACACCACCTTGTCTCCATTTCTATTGTGTTGCTTTTGGATAACGGCAGTGACTTGTAAACCATTATCAATTCAGGCTATATTCTGATAACTCACCCTAGTCTTGTACCCTTCTCCACTTGACACCGAGGAAGAAAGTGAATTCCATTTGTGGTCAAATTCATATTTGTGTGTGCCTCAAACATTTTCTTTTGAAACAAGGATGGGTAGGAATACCTGGTTATAATAATTTTTAAATGGCACTATATTCCACCTGTGATCAAATCTAAAAGAAGACATTCATATTGTGTGTGCCTCAAACATTTTTTTGAAATGAGGGATGGGTAGGAATACCTGGTTATAATAATTTTTAAATGGTACTATATAGGACTTTAAGGTTAGCTTTTATAGTAGTACTGTATAATAACATCTTAAGATTTGCAAAGCACTTTACAAATATTATCTTATTTGATTTTCACAACCCTAGGAGCCAGGCCCTATAACAACCTCCATTTTACAGATAAGGAAGTGGAGGCAGGCAGTAATGTATGCAATAGCCAAGTCTAGGAATTAAAGGAGCATGCTGCTGCCTTCAAGTTTGGTTTTATGACAGAAGCAACAATGTGAGATTTGGATGATCTGGATCTTCTCACCATCTGTTTTCTTGAGATGATTCTCAAATGACCTCTGCCAAGTCCCAGACCTGCTGTGGTAAATCCCTATACAAAGTAAAGCAGATAAAAGCATGGTATTTTCAAATTCCATGGTACTAGGATGGTTACCATAAGATAATCACATTCATAAGGTAGCCTGGAATACTTTGCCGACAGTCTTGTGGAAGAGACAAATGTCAAATTTCATTTGAGGATCCCACAGCATGAGTAAAAAAAAAAATAATAATTCTATATATATTATATTGGCTGTTAAGTTCATCCAAAATATAGATTTTCAACTGAATCTATTTGTTTCATGTTTAAATCCAGATAGGAAGAGTCTAAGCTCACTTCCTGAAAAATGAGTTGATCATCATGCTATTGACCAAATCTGTAATATTGACCAAAACAGCCCTAGCAAGTTCTACAGAAGTACTATGTATTTAATTCTGGCATAGATAGAGTGAGTGTTAATTTCATATGCAATTATCAGCCCCTTCCTTCCCATTTTGGTAAATTAACATATTATGTAAAATATCTTGCAAATATGTTGCAGATGTCATTAATAAAACATGAAAGCAGGATCTGTGTCAGAGATTAGCATTTCCATCATATTGCAAGCTCAACCTACAACCCACAGTTTATATCACCTTGTAAATGAACTGTATTCTAAGACATCACAAATCTTTATTTCATAGTTACAGCAAGTGGCAGTATCTGTACAGAAGGGTCGGGGGTGGTGTGGGGAGGGGGAGGCAGGGAAGCCTGTTTAAATAGACAACATCACCAATGCCTATACTAGGTAGCACAGATGCACTCAGGGGGAAGTCATGCATCAATTTCACTTGTTTGTTTCCCTGGTGATGACATTACTAGCTTGTTTATGGAAGTTCCCTAAACAGAAGGTTGAATCAAGATATGTGAGACTTTAATCTCTTCTAATAGATTGGCATATTAGGTTGGTGGCTGGATTCAGAGTTGTTACCACAGCACAGTTCTGACCTTCAATGAGCCTTTTTTCTAATGTTTGTTTTTGAACTCAAAAAATAAATTTTCTCAGTTTCATCTATTATGTCCCTGTAGGAGATTTGAGGGCAAGGATTTTCTACTGTTATCTGACACATTCAAGAGGCAACATGATGTAGTGGATGGAGGGCTGGCCTTGGAATCAGGAAGACTTGGGGTGAAGTCCTGTCTGTGACACATGCTGGGTTTTTGACCATGGATAAGGCATTTATACTCTTGGTGCTCCATAATACTATAAGATACAGAGGAGTTGCTTATATGCATCAGTGGAGGTAATTTCTACCCCGAGAATTCTCCACACCCAGGAAATTATAGATTTAAACTTCTAACACACACACACACACACACACACACACATTCCCCGACCATAAAAAGATAGATACTTCAAATACTTTCTCTGAAAACACACCATATATCCAGATTAATGAGCACATAATGAGTTTCCTCATCTGTAAAATGGGCATAGAAATACTTGAACTGCCTACCTCATAAAGTTGTGAGGAAACAGCTTTGTGAACTGTAAATGGCAGTATAAATGTGAGTTATCATCATTATGATATTACAATAGAAAGGAGTTTTATCAATATAAATAAAAAACATAAAATCATAGGATAATAGATTTGGAGTTGGAAGGGACTAGCTCCCCATTTTAGGTGTAAGTTACAAATATTAATGAAACAAATTGGGTATAACCTGTAATGTCTCTTGCATGAAAAAATACAGTGTAAATTTGATATCAAGTTGAATTTTTTAAAAATATAATTTCAAGCCCATTAGAAACAATCACAATAATCAAAAGGCATGCATTGTCAAGGACTCAGATCATATCAAACCTCTGTGATTAGTTCAAAACAGATAACATACAGGTATTTCAGTAGAAGAAAAAAAAAGACCCCTCTCCCCCCAAATCCTTCAATTACACAAATAACTAAAAGAAGAGATGGAGGTTTTTGTGGAGAAGAGACTATGTTGTATTAGAATATGGCCTGAAATTATCCAGGCATTCTGCCTACACTGACCAAATTCACTGGCCAAATGCCAACTCTGACTTTCCCTTTCTAGTGAGTAGATGTAGCCTGGGGAGGAATTGTCCTTTACTTTCCATTTGGGTGCTTCCTGTTTTGTTTTCCAACATGTGTAATCTATGGATTCCTGTCAGCTCTTCATAGGTCAAAGACAGCATGTACATAAACTCATTTATCCAATAGATTCAAGCTAAGTGGAAACACATACACACACACACACACACACACACACACACACACACACACAAACACCTGCTGGCTCACATCTGCCACATGTGCCACTTCTAAAAATGTTCAAGTAAGTAAGCAACGATGAAAACATAGATCCTTTGGGAGAATAAAGCCTACATTTAGTTTTCCAATATTTAACTTTATCCTATTTAATATTTAGTGAGACCAAGATGGGGGGGGCAAACATGAATTATTGAGAAGACCAATGTTTTTTAAAATAAAATAAAAAATTCACCTCCGTGTAATTTTGTATTGAAAGCTCATTCCATAGGCATTAATTTTTTAATGAAACACTGAGCATAGAGTGAAGCACAATGTTTGCTAATAAGCTGTAAAATTCTGGGAAGGGCTCTCCTATTTTCCCTCACTACATCCAAGCTCAAGTGAATTCTCCATTACAAGAGTGCCAGAAACGGCAGGGGAAACATGGCCGGAGAAAGCTAAGAATTTGTTTCTTCATCCAGGGCTTTAATGAAAGTTTGACAGCCCACGCTAATAGTTACACTGGCCTCGGAATCTCCCTGATGAACTATGAAAGAGAGGACATGTTTCCCAAACCATAACTCAGGAGACAAAGGAATCAACCATATGAATTGTTCCTTCTAGGCAGGGAGGGAGAGGGGAAAGAGGGAAAGAAGGAGGGAGGCAGGGGGGTGAATTAAAGCAGAATCAATAGGCCGAATGGGTAGGGCTTTGTTAATAGAGAAATCTACCACAGACTCTAGTACAGATGGTGATGTGGGGGATGGGTGAGCAATCAGGGAGGGGAGAAGAGGAAGGACACATAGATGAAAGCTAATTTCTGCTTTATCTACCATTTGAGTAATCTGCAAAGCGTCCTTGTATTTCTTTTTGATGTATGCATGTGGTAAAGAGCATGTTATTGTGACAGAATGTAGCAAACTTGATCATTCAGTGGGTTATTTTTCTGTCTATAGTCATTACAACATGCTGAAACTTCTTAGTAATGCTTCCCAGGGACCGGATGTTTTTTGATGCTCCATGGGAATAATATTGCTGTAGATCTCCTTGAATCAAAAACAGACAAACAAACAAACAATAGAGAAAATAATATTAGAGGTTTTGTAGGGACTGGGAGTTAGAAAAGAAAGAGAAGAAGGAAGGTATATAGAGATGATAAAACATTGCAAAGACTTTAAGGCAGAAAATGTCACAGAAGACTGTAGGTGTTGTTGGAAGAATCCAGTTTCTGAAGGAAGGAGAGAAAAACATGTGCAAAGCCTGTAAATGATTTCTGGAAAAGTTGGCTGGAAAGGGATATTGAGTGAAGCCTTCCTTCGGACAGAGAGACACTGTGCACCACAGCATGGTTACAAATGCAGCAGCACTTATTTATATAGGCTTTAATTTCACATTGTCACTATGACTCAAAAATGAACTATTATAACCCCTACACTTACTTGCCTTGGTGGCAATGCAAAGTGTGACATGTGGGAGACCCTGGTTAGGAAGTGACTGAATTCTATGGTCCTCAGGCTGACAGGGGCTCAAATTGTTACAGATGGGACTCTTTCGGTCTCCTGGGAGAGATTAGAGCCTGTGCTGCTCTTAAGAATGTTTTAGAAGGCCTAAGTGCCATGTGTGACTCTCCAAGAAGGATCACAGCCCGGGGCACTGAGAACTGTACTGGTAAGAGAGGGAAAAGACAGGTCTGAAATAAATGGACAAGAGACATTCAAGAGATTCAACTTCAATGAGCTACAGTTTTCTTTTTGTGTTCATTCCTTTTTTTTTTCTTTTTTCTTGATGGAAATTAGGCCCCAAGGTGAAGGGCAGTCTCTGTGTCATGTGTAGGCAGAAACACTCACTTATATATCATTTTTCATTGGAATTAATGGCAAAGAATGAAAATAACTTTTTAAAGATACTGAATTAACTTAAAAAATGAAATAAAAATGCTGTAAATATTGTTTTAAAAAGAAAACAGAAAGCCTAGCACTTCCGAACTCAGGAAACACATGCAAAGTGATCTTTTAAATATAGAAAGGACCTTTTATGTTGATCTGGGACAAACATTCAAAAGTAATCACTTCTCAATTGTCTGCCTCAAGCCTCCATTTATATAAAGGTAATGGGCATATTCATCAACTCTTGAAATAAGTTTTTTTCTTTGCAGCTATTTATATAACTTGACCTACAAAGCAAATATTCTTACATGATGTAAAACTTTAGTAGATAGGCTTCTGATGCTTTCCAAAATAATGAAAGTGTAAATGTGTTTTAAATATGACTTGCATGGTTATTTTTTAAGATGGAGGGAGAAATTTTCTCCATTTAGAAGTCAGAGTTGTGCAAATATTCCCTGCAAAATTCAGGACTGGTTATGGATACATGAAGATTTTGAATCTGCTCCATTTTATTTGAAGTTTTTCCAGACCATTCAATTAAATGGAAGAGATTGAACTTTCTGATCTGTTGGCCCATTTCATTTCCCTTGCTTGGTCATCTATTAAGGCACTTGGTTTCTCTCCTAACATTCTATCAGGTGGTATTATACAGTAGTATACCGATATCTAAATGTATATGTATATATTAGAATTAGAACCAATGTCAGCAAACATGACAAAGAAGAAATACATTTTTAAAAAAGGAAAAAAAAAGAGAGATCAAATAATGTGCTTCAATCTGCATTCAGACTTCATAGTTCTTGTTCTGGATGTGGACAGCATTTTCCATCATAAGTCCTCTGGAGCTGTCTTGGATCTTTGCATTGATAAGTCTGTAAAAGTTAGTTATCACACATTGTGGCCATTACTGTATACAATGTACTCTTGGTTCTGCTCACTTCACTCAGCATTAGTTCCTTTAAATCTTTCCAGGTTTTTCTGAAAGTCCACTTGCTCACCATTTGTAGTACAATAGTATTCCATTACATTCATATATCACACAAAGGTATTATTCTTTACAGTATTAGATAAATAGTTCTCCTAGTTCTGCTCATTTCATTCTTTATCAGTTTATAAAAGTATTCTATTTTTTCTTTTTTATATTAATGTGATACATATGTCTGATTTTACTAACTCCTTCAGTTCATATAAGTCTTTTCTTGTTCTTTTAAATTTTTCTATTTCTTCCTTCTTATGGAACAATATAATTTCATCACATTCGTGTGCCACAATTTGTTCAGCCTTAGATTGTCAGTATTTTTTTAAACAAATTTTACTTAACCCCAGCTTGTCCCTCAAGCTACTGCTGTTACCTCCTTTCTCTTCTTTCTGCACTCTCCCTGGACAATTTTCCCAAATCCCTTAGGTTCAACTTTCAAATGACTCCCCAAATCTATATTCCCTTGCCCAGATCTTTCTCTCATCTGACCAATAGCTCAAGCTTTACCACTACCTGGTCAACATATTCTGTGGATTATAAAGGTGGTCCACATAATTTAACATATCTTAAATCAACCTCATTTTCTTTTTCCTTCAAATCACTTCACCCACCCCTAATGTCTTTATTTGTGTTAATGGTACTGTGATCCTTCCAGTCACCTAGGCTTGAAATTTTGTCATTATCATTATCACTTTTCTCATACCTTCACCTATGCTTATTAGCTAAATCCTGTGGATTCTACCTCCACAAATCCTCTATCATTCAGTCCTTCATTTTCATGTTTACTACTTATGTTATTGGCTGGTATACTTCATTCAAAAGTTGTACACCTTATGTATCATGTTGAAAAAGTATGGGTAATATAGCAGTATTGTGGTGTATATATGTATGTATGTGTATATATGTATGTATGTATATACATGTGTGTATATATGTATATACACACACACAAATATATATATATATATATACGGACATATCTGAATTTGAGGGAGGAAAGCATGGTGGAGAGCATTAGGCTGAAAAGGAAGAAAGAATGAAGAAACATTCAAATCTGTAAGTGGGATGTCAATATCAATGACAGTTTTTTATGACATTTTAATTTAGAAACTCATTATCTTTTGCCTAGACAAATAATCAAGAAGGATTTATTAAGTGCTCCCTGTATGCCAGGCTCTGTAATGGGCATTAGGATACAAACCCCAAAATGAAACAACTAAAGAAGTTCACATTCTTTTAAGGAAGAATTATGCACACATAAAATAAAATATAAAACAGATAAAAAGTATGTAAAAAGGTAATCTCACTACTGGGGTGAAGAGTGTAGCACTGTCCTTCCGTACCTTTAGTCTCATGCCTTTCAAAAACCTTTTAAGAACCAGTAGCAGATCAATCTTCATAAAGCACAGCTCTGATTATGATATTCATTTGTTCAAAAGCCTTCAGTGACTGGTTCTCCATTGTCAAATTAACTCCAGATTCTTTAACCTGACATTAGAGACCTACCATGACTTATCCACTATATTTCTTTCTTTTTTTTTTAAGAGCATCCTGTTTTATTTCAGGACGACACCTCCACCCCCTTCCCTCAGTCCCCTGCCTCCTCAAATTGGCAGCTCTACAAAGATCTTTTCCTAATCCCACACCCTTGGAACCAAGGCCTGTGCCAGGCCTTGAACTGCTTCTGTCAGCAGTGGGCTCAGAGTTACAACAGTTGGTGCCTCCTAGGCTGAGGCCAATACCAGGAACTGAAGTCCCCAGAGCCCCAACTGGTGCAGGGCTCTTTCCCTGCAGCTCATTTTGTGGCTTTGGAGGAGCCATATTTGCCACTCCCTGACTGTTAAGTCCAAGGCCCCACACTCTCCAATTTTGACTGGGCCATATTGGCCTTCACCTTGAGCAGCAAGGATGGGGAGGGGGTTCTCCTTCTCCACTCTTGTTTCTTTTGTTCTTCAACAATCTATCTACCTTTTCATATGGGTCTATAAAAACTGTGGCAAAATCAATTAGAATCTCCTCCTTGGTTTTACGGTCACTCTCCATGTTCTTCAAGGCTATGAGGGTGTCAAAGCCACCAGCAACTCTTCCAAAGATAGTGTGTTTCTTGTCCAGATAAGCACAAGATTGAAGAGTGATTTAAAAAAACAAAAACAAAAACAAACAAAAAGATTTGTTGCAGTTGGGCACAGAGTTGGCCATGCTGAGAATACCTTGGCCTGTGTGCTACAGGTTGGGCTGGAACTCATCTTTAAAGGGCTTCCTCCTGTAAGACTTCAGCTCTGTGCCCCACCCTGGATCACAAAGTTTTGAATTGACCTGTGGAAAATTGAGCCATCGTAGTAATTCTTTTTTTGCAGAGTTTCATGAAGTTTTCAAATGTTTTTGGAGTCATGTCACAGTGTAGTTCCAGGTTGAGGTCCCCCTTGATGGTGTGTAGATGGTTACAACCCTTTTTCTTCACAACCCTATACCAGAGGACATCATCATCAATGGCAGCTGCTTCATGGGCTGTTTTGGACACCATAGCTGTGAATGTGATGGAGGTACTGGCTTCCCAGTGGAATAATGAGCCACATTCAGCTTGTTTAGCTTCTTCTTCTCCAGAGCCCTCAACATTGTGGCCTGGATTTCATCCCCTTTAACATATTTGTAAAGTTCCTGCAGGGTCTCTCTAGTCTCACAATTGGCGCTTTTCAGATAATAAGTCAGATCCTGCCTGGCTTTCTCTTCCTCTGGGTCTAGGACTCTTAGATTGTTCTTAACATGATAAAAAGTTGACTGCATTAAACTTGTCTAGATTCATAAGATCCTGAAGAGTCAGTCACGAAAAGGGCTTTTCTGTCAGCAGATCTTTGTAATTCTTGTTTTTGATATCTGCTCCACTGTCTCATAAGCGTACATGTTGCCACTTGACTGGATTGCCACAATGAAGGTAATATGATGAATATAATGAATTGGTAAAGCCAGTGAATAGCACTAGATAATGGTGTTTACTTTCATTATTTTTTTTAAAGTTCAGTTTGGTCAGAGACTTGGCATCCTGCTTCTCGCCAAGGCTAGGGTTGGTCCCATATTTCTTTATCCAAGGCATGATATTCAGTACGTCAAAGACCACCCCGTTTGGGTGCACACCGGGCACTCAAACAGCTGCAGCTATAAGCTGCGGTGATCAAAAGATAAGCAACAAAAATTTGCTTGTGGGGGATCAAGCTTCTTACCACCATACAAGTGCATGTATTCAGCACATGTTACATACATATACGTATACATCTTATCCTTCTGGTGCTGCCACTTCCCCATGTTGGCAGTGGGAGTCAGGGCAAGGGTCTGCTCCAGGTCCAGTATCCCTCTGCCCTGAGGTCTGAATCACACTACTGCCTCTGCTGGCTGTGGAACTTTGTCCTTTTTCAGTATACTTCCCAGGGCCTCCTTAACTGGGAATAGGAAAAGTCACTCCTCATGTGCAAGTCTGTCCTGGATCTGTGACTTGGAACTGAGTACTAGGTGACAAAACTGCCCCTTGGCACCTGTCCCAGTCCTAGTTTCTTAGCATGGGTAATATCCTGGTATGAGGCTGGGACCTTTTCTTTCCCTGGTGTGCAACCTCTCCCTGGGTCCTGGAATTTGCTTCACCCAGCAGTGTGCTCCTGATAGACCTATCTCCATTATTCACAGACCTTTCTCTCTGTCTCTTTTGTTTGAAACTGAGTTTTGTAGAAAGGAACTTGCTATGTGGATTTCTTCTACCCCACCATCTTTTCTCTACTTCCTATATCTTTTCATTCTAGTCCAATTTTTTTTTTTTTACTACGGTATCGCAAGTATTATTAATCTCATTTCACAAGTGAATGAATTGATGTTCAGAAATGTTTACAGAGTTACTATTTGAAGGAAAATGTCCTGTCTCCAAGTCCAGGACTTTTTCCATTACATCATGTCATACTTATATTTCATTGCTAAGTGAGAGGCAGAGTGAACACATTCAGAGGGAGAGACTTGGAGTCAGAAAGATCTAGCCTTGTCACTGTGGGCAAGTCATTTAACTTCTTAGAAACTGTTCCTTATTTATAAAACAGAAATGATAATAATACCACTAATGCCTATTTCATAGGATTGTGAGGTTCAGATAAGAAAATTTATATGAAACACTCTGCAAACTTTAAAATGAGATCCACACATCATTTGTCTCTGAATTAGGGGATACCACTGGTCTTTTGAGAACTGAATGTCCGGCAAACGTAAATGGAGAGTTGTATGGTAGTGTAGAGTCAGGCTGTGATGCAGAGGAATTACACAGAGAATCAGAGTAAAAAATGTCATTAGAGAATATACACCCAGAGAAAAAGAAGGGGGATGCTTTTTTCAAATACTTATCAGTGCTGGGAGGGTCCTTCACAGTTTCCCACCTTTGTTCCTATAAATGTGTAAGCAGAAGAAGTCCTTATTACAATCATGCAGGAGAGAAGGGAAGCTAGAACCAGAATCTGACAGTACATATATCCATTTAAAATATAGCTAACGTTGCTTTAAGAATGACTGTGAGCAAATAAGTCATTTTTACCATTATAAATGCCCAAATTAGCTATAAAGGACATACGAAGAAAGATGCTATCTGCATCCAGAGAGAGAACTGATAAATAGAAGTATGTGTAGAATAACTTTACGTATATATACCTATTTGTGTCTAATGGTAGTCATTTCTGGGGTGGAGGGCAAGGAAAGACAAAAAAGGGGGGAAATTTATAAAATAACTTTATTATATATTTGAACGGAATAGCAAGTTGTACATAGTGGATTTGTGGCTTCAAGTGCAACCTTTTTTTTGGGGGGGTGCGTTTATACTGTGTTATGAAAATGCTTGTTTTATTCCATAAATTTTAAAAAAGAAATAAGAAAAAAGAAAAAAAAACAAGAAAAATATAGATAGCAATTAAAAACAGTAAATGATAAGTAAACAATGAATGTAAAATGATAAGTAAACAATGAAAAGTAAAACAGAATGGAAATGTATTTGGAATTGAGGAATGGTCTACAAATGAGTGAAACTTTGAGTTGAAGTGGTTTAGGAAGACCTTGATGCAGAGCTAGAATTTGAGTTAGACTTTGAAGAAAGATCTCAATAAGTAAAAAGTAGAAGTGAAAGCATTCCAGGCCAGGAAGAAAAGGTGTTCCACAACCAGTCTACAAGTGAATGCTGAGGTTCTTATACAGGTAACAATGACCCCAAATCTCCTACTTTATTGTTGTTGTGAATTAATTACAAAGAAGATTGTGGCTGTGTGGATTCACCTGAATGTGTGAAAGTATTTGTTCTATAACTAAAAAATATTGTTAACAGCTGAGAAACAAGAAAATTCATGAATCCACCCCCAAGTCCCATACCATCTTTTTGGAGCCATTGTAACTGGGTCAGGGAGGGCATTCTTATCTTTGTATGCATCAATTTCTGAAGATGAAGATGGAGGAGAAATAGAAAATAAAAGTTAAACCATTAGAGGAATTATGAACATGAAATATAATAAGCCACAAGATATGTAAGGGTCCAGCTCATTGGTTGGTGAGATGACAGCTATTTGGACCTATTGTGTGTCATCATCCTATAGCCTGATGACATTTCCATCACTTAAGGTACTTTCTTTACTCTTCAATAAGAAAATTCAAAGGGTGGCATTTCTACATTTTTATTCCATGAAGAGGATAAGCTACTGAATATAGCTTTCTACTTTACCCCTAACATCAATAAAAGTAAGGAAATCCAGAATACTATTTCATACAAAATAGAAACAGATTGGACCTATTTGAATCACTACACAATCACACTTGATATGCTCCTTTTTTTACTAATGTTTATGGTCTCTGACAATGGATGGCAGAAGTAAAAATGGAAGATTTACAATGGTATCATATTATAAAAGAAAGGAAACACGGTGTCATGGATACAGCCCTAGATTTAGGATCAGGAAGATGAGTTCAAATCCAGTCTTAGATACCTTTTATCTGTGTTATCTTCCTCCCATCTCCATCTTGTGAGTTTTGTGAGTTTTACTCTATCCATGTAAATTATTTCCAACTTTGTCAAATAGGAAGTTAATAGCAAACCCACAAAAGAAAACTTAAAATTTTTATTTCCCATTCCAAGCCCAGTCACTGCTAACTTCCTATTTTCTACACTACCTTTGGGGTTTTTTTTGTGTGTGTTTTTTTCCCCTTTGATTTGTCTTTGGGTTTCTTCATTCAATAGCTTTAATGGTTAGGTTACATATCACACTAAATGTATAATTAGATGCACATATGCTTAATAACTAATTACTTTGCTTTCATCTCTATTTCCTAGGGCAATATAGATAACCAGCACCAAGTAGGGGGTGGGGGAGATATTTTTGTCAAGCTTCATTGTGACTTGAAAGGCCCTTAGGCTACATGGAGATTAGAGTGTTAAATTAATTTTGTTCCATCAAACTATGTATAATTTAAAATTAAGACAAATATCCCCACCAAAAATAGTCCATATGTACATCTGAGTAACGGGAAAAAAAATGATTCAACAACTGCATTTCCTTCTTTCTGAAGTGTTTCCAATTAGTTAGAGTTCCCTTTGGGTTATGCAGGATATTTCTGTGATGCTGGGGAATGTTTCCCATAGATCCAAGCTGTCATATCAGGGTAGGAAAAACAAACAGAGAGAATTCAGTGTAATTGTCTATATGTTCTGGCCTGGGCTCAGTAGTCATTCACCAAATTCCATGGGTTCCTTAAGTCTAGCAGACATCAACCCCAGCAGTGCATGCTTTATTTCATTTCATATAATATAAGCAATGTGACATCCGCTCTGTGTGCACCAAATAGGATTGTTAACATTACTCCTGTTACCTTTATTTGTTATGATTAACAGTGAAGAACAAGAACTCAAGAGTTCATTGATCCTAAAGCTCCATAAAAATGAAAAGGGACACTTTTCACTACTTTTAGCTGTACCTTTCCAATTTGTTTGGTAATGGATACATCTTTTTGTGAATTTCTCATTGGAATGATTAGACAGAGGAGTTCAGTGGAAAATGCTCAAAGCAGGAGATTTTTCAATAGACCTCACTTGATTTTTCTGGGTCTTAGAGTATCTGAAATATGAGCAGGATTTTAGAAACTCTTATTTAAGCTACCATCTTCACTTGGGAAATTACACTATTATAAAAAAATAAGAGTAAATTTAGGGTTTTTGGGGGGGGGTTGATTTTGTTTTGTTCTGTTGAGAAAACAAACCTGAGAACACAGGAGAATGGCTAAAAGCATCACACTACTACAAAGTGCAATGGTGTGTGTCTAGAAAAAATGCAATGGAAATGTCTTTGTGTCTACAAATATCCAATAAGGCAAAGCCTTAAGCATGACACTGCCTTTTAACTTGTAAGGAAGGCTCCTATCACTGGATGGCCCACATCACTCAGTATAGTAGGAAAGAAAACAGAATAGGTCTGAGTGGTGAATTCATTCAATGTCTGCTGAAGCAGGACTCAGAATAATGTAAAGTGCTGTCTGAACATGACCTAAAGTTAAAATCCCTTCACTTAGTTCATAAAAAAAAATTCTGAAGGATAACTGAAATAATGAGATGGGTTCCACAAGTATCCAGAAAAATAAGGGGGAAAAAAAGTTTCAAGATAATATGTGTTACAGGAAATTAAAGAAAAAGGAAGATCACTGAGAACTTGGGATAGTGTGGGAATAGAGGAAATGTGGCATAGTAGAAAACACAAGATATTGAGACTAATGGTCACAGTTGTGCATGCTGGAATATGGTCCAGGTATGAAAGCATATTCTGTCCATGTTCTATGCTTGCATCAATATTCTGAAGACCTTGTTTCTAATTTTTGCTTTAGCAACTTTCTAGCTATATGACCTGGGGTAAGTCACTTAACTTTTCTCAGTTTTCTTAATTCCTTTTTCTTATGAATGAAACAGAAATTTAATAAAACAGAAATAATGACATTTGTATAACCTATCTTACAACATTGTTGTGATGAAGATGCTTTGGAATCTATAAAGTGAAAAAAATTAATGTGAGGTATGTGTGTATATATGTATATTTATGGAAAAGAGAGAGAAAGAGAGAGAGAGAGAGAGACAGAGAGAGAGAGAGAGAGAGAGAGAGAGAGAGAGAGAGAGAGAGTATTTTGAACAAAGTCTTAAAGAGAAAGTATAGGGTGGGGAACCTGCAGCCTATAGGCCACATGTAGCCTTCTAGGTCCTTAAGTGTGACCTTTTGACTGAGTCCAAGTTTTACAGAACAAATCCTTTTATGAAGGGGATTTGTTCTGTTAAGTTTGGATGCAGTCAAAGGGCCACACTTGAAGACCTAGAGGGCCACATGTGGCCTCAAGGCCACAGGTTCTTCACCCCTGGTATAAACTATATGATAGAGGCTTGGATAGGAAATGAGTTTTAGAATACAGTTTTAGAATACAAAGTCTATCCTGACTAGAGCAAAAAGTCTCTTCCAAAGAGAAATCAGGGGAAATGGTTGGCTGGGTAAAATTCAGCCAGTTGATGCAAGTCCTTGAATACTAAACTGAAGAGTTTGGACTTACTTAATCTAAAAAGGAATTAGAAACTATTGTAGGCTCTTGAGTGGGCCAATGATAAAATAAAAATAATTCTTGAGTAGGATTAGTATGGATTAGTTCCAAATTGCTCTGCAGAACAATTGGATCAGTTCACGATTCCACCAACAATGCATTAGTACACCAATTTCCCCACATCTCCAACATTTATCATTTCATTTTCTGTCATATTAGCCAATCTGATAAATGTTAGGTGGTACCTCAGAATTGTTTTAATTTGCAAGTAATACTTATTTCACAACATATGGGTAGATCTGTTAGCAGGATGTTAAAATATCTTATTTTTCATGTAATTAATCATGCATCTTTAAAATTAATCTAATTTTTGAAAAATAGACTGTGATGGGGAAAATGAGGGTAAGAAGACTGCTGAATAATCAAGGTTTATTAATGTAATATCTATTCCATGGCTGGGGAACCTGTGGCCTCAAGGCCACATGTGACCCTTTATATCCTCAAGTGTGGCCCTTTGACTGAATCCAAACTTCACAGAACAAATCTCCTTAATAAAAGGATTTGTTCTGTAAAACTTGGACTCAGTCAAAAGGCCACACCCAAGGACCTAGAAGGCCACATGTGGCTTTTTGGCTGCAGGTTCCCTACCCTTGATCTTGAAATTTTTTTTTTTTGTTCCCTTCAATGAAATTTGTAAGCACTTAAAATTATTTCATCCTGATATGCAAATTCCACTAGATTATTTTTAGGGTAGAGTATGTATCATATATTATGTGATGCTTTTAAAATAAATCATTGACAAAATATTAATGAAAATTCCCAAAGTGTTCCTGCACTCAAGACTCCCTCTTCCACTATTAAAAAAAAATAAGTAAAGCAACTGTTGATTTGCTCTTTTTTTCTTTTAGGTATTTGCCTTTAATTTAAAAATTATTATTTATTTTTAGCATTTTTGTCCTTTTTAAATTGAATTCAAAGTCTCTCCCTCCCTCCTACAACTCCTCCAGTCACTGAGAAGGTGAACAAAATATCAATTGTATGTGTCAAAGCATGCAAAACATATCAACATTATCCATGTACCACATAATGAAAATAATTAATAATTATCATAATAAAGTGAGAAAATTATACTTCAGTTTGCACTCAGAGCTCATCAGCACTCTCTCTGGAAGTAGATGCCATTTTTTCATCATGAGCCCATTGGAATTGTTTTGGATCATTGTGGTGATCAGAGCAGCCAAATCTTTCACAGTTGATCATCACTACAGCATTGCTGTCTCAGTGCTCAATGACTTCCTGGTTCTTCTCACTTCACTTTTGCATCAATTAGTATAGGTCTTTCATATTGTTTTTTTTTTTCTGAAACCACACCCCTAATCATTTCTCTTATAGAACAATAGTACTCCATCACAATCATAAGCCACTTGTTTAGCCATTCTCCACTTCCATTTTATGCATGATTTCATCTCATTCATGTTCACAGTTATAATTTCTAATTGTGCATTCCCCCCATACTATTTTCTTCTGTTTATCCTTGTCTCTCTCTCTTTATGCTATTTCCTCCTCAAAAGTCTATTTTGCTTCTGACCACTGCTTCCCTTAATTTGCCTTCCCTTTTATCATTCCCCTCTTATTTCTTAGCTTGAAAAGATAGCTTTCTATACCCAACTGTGTGTGTATGTATATATGTATCTATATATATTCTTTCCTCTTTGAGTCAGTTCTGATGAGAGTGAAATTCAAGCATTGTCTGCCACCCCTACCCATTTCTCACTTTGCTACAAAAGCTCTTCCTTGAGCACATCTTTTCTGTGAAAAAGTTTTCCCCATTCTTCTTCTCCCATACCCCTTCTCCCAGTGCATCTCTCTTTTTTACCTCTTCACTTTTCTTGAGAGAACATCTCATCATAACTGACTCACACACATGTGCTCTGTTTATTTAGACTCCTTCTAATTGCCCTAATAATGATAAATTTTTTAGGAGCTTCATGGATCATTCAGTGAAAACGGTTTAACTTTTTTGAGTATCTTATGCTTACTCTTCCACATTTACCTCCCTATGCTTCTCTTAAATCTTCTGTTTGAATGTCAAGTTTTCTTCAGCTCTGGTCTTTTCATGAGGAATACTTGAAAGTCCTCTATTTCATTAAATATCTATTTTTCACCTGAATGACTATACTCAGTTTTGCTGGATAAATTATTTTTGGTTGTAATCTTAGTTTTGTAATCCTATTCTTTGTCTTCTAGAATATCATATTCTAAAACCTCTATTCTTTTAATGTGGAAGTTGCTAAATTTTGTGTGATCCTCACTGTGGCTCCATAATATTTGAATAGTTTCCTTCTGGATGCTTGCAATATTTTCTCCTTAACCTGTAAGCTCTGGAATTTGGCTATAATATTCCTGGAAGTTTTTATTTTGCAATCTCTGGAGGTGATTGGTGGATTCTTTCAATTTCTTGGGATCTAAGATATTGCGACAGATATTCCTTAAAATATGAGGTCTAGTTTTTTTTTTTTTAATCATGGCTTTCAGGTAATCCAATAATTTCTTAAATTATTGGAAATGTTGGGAAAGTTCAGTGGAGTTGCTTTTTGTACTCTGCCAAATTGGCTATACCACGGTAGGGACTATTATTAACCCCATTTTATAGATGGGCAAAATGAGGTTAAATGACTTACCAAAGGTCATCTGGCTACTAAGTGTCTGGGGCTGGATTTGAACTCAGGTTTACCAAATCCAGGTCTAGTACTTCACCTGCTATGCCACCTAAGAGCTAGATGCCTCCATACCTAGATATTAATGGAAAATGTATAGTATCCAATAAGTTAAAGAAAGAAGGTTTTAAGAAGGATTATAGAATAAGAGGATTGATAGTTGGAAGTGAACTTAGACTACTTCAAAATCATATCAACTACTCTTAAACCATCCTCTTCATCTACCTCTCATAGGATCCTTGACTTTGACTCTCAGACCTGGGGCTCAGATAGGTGAACTTTGATCTTCTCTTGCCCTCACCCAGACCTCCATGCCACGTTATAGATAATAAATAAATTGCAGAGTACATATCTATATCTATCTTCCCTTCTATCTCCCCTTTATGTATTATTTTCCCCCATTAGGATATAAGTTCCTTAAGTACAGAAACTGTCTTGATTGCTTGTATTTATATCCATGCTTCCTAGCACAATGCCTTTCATATATTAAATCACTTTTTTTTATCTTTTTTTATCATTTACTTGGAGTTTATCCAGTGGTGTGTTGGTAAATGTTTCACAATTGGGCTAGGGAGAATTTGGGAGGAATAAATACATGATGAACTTTTAAGTTTAATTATTATTATTAACATCTTCTCCATCACTTTCCTTAATCTAGGAAATTATCAGAATAATAAATCAAGCTCTTATTTGTAACCTTTACTGATTTCTGAAATGCAAATACTCATACTGAAAATTTCCCAATCTGTTCTTTCCAGTATGAACTGGGTCCAGAACACTCTTGATTTGGTCTAGTTCCTTCGTTATACAAATAGGAAACTAAGACTCCGGAAAAACATGGCTGAGTAACGTTGCCAAGTGTTGTAGAGAGAAGGAGAAGACTGAGAAAAGATCACCGAGATTATTAAGTAGGAACATTTCTGACCCTATAGAGGACAATTTCCCTTTATCTCATGAACTAAAATTCTACAGAATTTGAACCGAGGGACCCAAAGTTATTAAGAATGAAATTCTTATGGCAGAAATGATTTAATAAAGTGAAAAAAGTTTCAGGAGACTAATGTTGGTATCACTGATCAACCCAGATTTTTTAAAAGACATATATAAGAGAAGTAAGGGAAAGTAATTGAGAATGAATATAGAGCAGTTGACACAGGCTTATGAGAACAGTTTAAGAATGTGAAAATTCCCAGCTGAGGCTGGAGGTAAAAATGTAAGGATGAAGAAATGGTCTTTTTAGTTAATGGAAGCAAAAGGGAGTTCAAAGAAGGGATAGGTCTACTATTCAGAGAGGATGGGTTGATGATAATAGACAATAGAATGAAAGAACTATTGAACTCTTGTGTTGCTTCTGTTTTCTATAATGAGGAGAATGATCTTAGGATTCTGAAGTATAGAAAAAAATGCTAAACATGAAGTTGAAAATGAAGATAAGTGATGGTAAGAGCATCCCTAGATGCTTTCTGTCGATTCAACTTGGATAAACTACATTGGAAAGTGTTGACAGAACTGGTGGTTATGATTCTGACTTGCTTGAGGTAATCTTTGGAAAATCTTAGAGAATGCAAGAGGTGCTATAGGAACAGGGAAGGGCAAATAATATGATTTTCAAAAGGAAAAAAAGAGAAGAGGATGGATCCTTCAAACTATAGATCTGTGAACTTGACATCCTTTTTGGATGAAGTTCTTAAACATATTAAAAGATAGTTTCTGAGCATTTATAAAAGGAAACTATGATTATTAAAACTTAGCATGGCCAGAGTCTTGTCAGATTAACCCTTTGTTTGACAAGATTACCTGGATATAAACAAACATTTGAGAAAAATCTCTCATAATCTCTCAGTGATGGGGTGAGGCAAATTCTGGATTTGTGAGGTGACCCTTCCTAGAATACAATACACTACCCAGAGAATCAAGGGACTTGGGAAAAACAAGATTCTGTAATATGCTTATCTGAAGCAAGTCATTTGGTTGAGCTCCACCTCAGTTTCCCTGGTGTAAAGTGGAAATATTATTTACCTTTTTCAAGAATACAAAGGAGCTCTGATTTTATAGGTGTGGGAATTCCTTACCTCCTCCACACCCCTCTCCCCTCATGATTCATTAGATGATCCTAGGGAGTTCCCTTGAGTAACTCTCTGATTTCCAAAGAGATTAAATGAGTTGTCCAGGGTCACAAAACAAGAAAATGTGAGAGATATATTTGAACTCAGTTTTTCCTTAACTCCACGTCCAGAAATGTATCCATCATATCACACTGCTTATAGTCTTTCACTTGTTTCTTACCAACTTAAATGAATGAACAAGTGAATCGATAAATAAACAAACATACAAATAATTTTTAAGTCCTTTGTTTTCATAGAGGACCAGTGGCATCACAGCATGATGTCTTGACTTTTGGGTGAACTGGACTTAAGTGAGGCAGAGTTGCACAATGTCATCAGCCTCATTCTCTTCCAAAGTCATCTAATTCCAGTGGAAAGACAAAAGTCAAGATGACTGGCTATGGCCCAGGATGAAGTGGATGGCCTTGGTGTCTTTGGTGACCAAGCTCTAATCACTCCACAGCTTCTACTTCAGCCACCTTCAACAAGTCAACAACAAATTTTTCTCATCCATCCATCCATCCATCCATCCATCCATCCATCCATCCATCCATCCAGGGGAAGTTTTCACATTCTCGGGGTAGACATCCCTCTAACTCACTGAGGGATTTGAAGCCAAAGCCTTACCTGGTTGCTGAGATGGTTTTACAGGATGTAGCTACTGTGCATGCTATGGTGAGAGTTGAGGGAAAGGTGATCACCAAAGACGGATGAGCATCCCTAAAAAGGTCTTGGCAAGTTCCTGTACCAGAGGTTCTAGTCCTCCCTGAGTACCCCATACACCCCAAATAAGTAAGTAAACAAACAAAGCCTTGAGTTTTAAAGGAGAAGATAGTTGTTGTTATTGTTGTTTAGTTTTCTTGACCACATTTGGGGTTTTCTTGGCAAACGTATTAGAATGGTTTGCATTTTCTTCTCCAGCTCACTTTATAGATGAGGAACTGAGACAAATAAGGTTAGGAAACTTGCCCAGGATCACATATCTGATGCTGGATTCGAGCTTCCTGAATCTAAACCTGGCACTCTAACCACTGCACCATCTAGCTGCCCAGAGAATAGGGAAGTCCCAGATTCCCCAGAGCAAGGCTTTATAAATACAAAGATTTGTTGTGATGTGTTCAGCAAGTCCGCAGGAACAGCAGCTGGCAGAGTACTGACTTGTAGCCTCATTTTTGTTTTGACCCATCCAAAAATATAGCTATCAGCAAAATGAGCATTATTATTTAGAATAGGCCGATTTGCATCTTAATATATAGTGTTCATCTTGCCACAGGCAGAGGCTAGTGATTAGAGAGGTTAATAAGGGAAAATGAGGGATGCCAGCCAGGCTGAGCTTTGGTTTGGGTAGCCTCGGGGAATATTGAATTCACAGAAGGATGTTTGGGGAAAGCCCTGGAGATGAAGCTTCAGTAAGTGTTTTAGCACGGATAGCCCTGGATCATTCAGATAATCAAATACACTAGCCAATTCTTAAGGATATGCAGACATTCACAAGAATTTTTTAACCCATGATTTGCTTAACTAAGATCCGATTTTCAGTAATCATCTTTTTTTTTTTTTTGGTTTTGTTTTACTTTCTCTTATCCTTCATTCTGCTCCTTCTGTGTGTTTTTCCCCTGCCTGCCCCAACCCCAATGAATCAGTACATGGAAGTTTTCAATTTAGCAGGATAGCTTCTATGTATCATCTTTTGCTGCTGCTATAGTTCTCCAATGAATCCAGGAACATTTGCTGGGTACCTTTTACGTGCAAGACGTTCTACTAAGTGTTTTGAGTTATTCAAAGAAGTATTAGGCATAATCTCTGCTCTCAGCAGGTCTCTTTCTTGGACACATGTTATGTGAGGCACCATGCTGGGTACAATGAGGAATATTATGGTCTCTGTCCTTAAGGAGCTCACAATTTAGATGGAGAAATAAGACACATACTCAGAAAAACATTAGTGCACATTGCAGAAGAAGATACAATTAAATCCTGCCTTTATGGTATGGATCAGAAATAGTTAGGGGGGTGTCTACCCCAAGCTTATGAAAACTTCCCTTGGTGGAATCGTCAGAGGAGAAAAATTTGTTCTAATGGTTATGAAGCCTGCAAAAATAGGTTCTGTGGAGTGATTAGAGCATGGTCAGATATCAAAGATGCCAATGTCATCCATTGCATCCTGGGCCATCTCCTGTTGTCCTGACTTTTGTCTCACCACTGGTCTTCAATGATTCTGCAAGAGAGAGTGAGGCTGATGACTTTGTAAACTCTGCCTGACTTAAATCCAATTCACCCACATGTCAGGATATCCTCTTTGAAAACAAAGTTATAAAGGGTTTAGAAGCCAAACAGAGGATTTTAAATTTGATCCTGGGGGTAATAGGGAGCCACTGGAGTTTTTGAATTTATGAAGAAAGCACTAGAGAAATATGATAAGAATAGGTACTACACCTGTGATTTTATTGGTATAGGTACCCTCAGAGGAAGAAATGCCATCTACCAACTCAGGTTTACACCTTTTCTGTAACTTAAGAGTCTTAGAGTTGTCTAAGGCAATTATAGGTTAAATGACATGCCCAGGGTCATAACTACAATATAGGTCTGAGGTGATGCTTAAAGCAAAGTCTTCCCAGTTTTAAAGCTGACCCACTACGCACTATATCACAAGGTGCTAAAGAATACTCTGAAATAATGTTAGATAATGAGAGATTACTTTTTCTTATTGGGTTGCTTCCTCTACTGAGAGAAATAGATGGGGGCCACAAAAACATGTTTTCAGACATGATGGATGTACTGGACTAAGATGAGGAAAATTATCATTACCAGCAACTAACTCCTAATGAGTTACTTAACTAGGGAATTGCTTCTGAATCCCTCCATCTCTGCAGATACTCACAGATAAGCAGAGATAAATAGAAAAAAAAAGTATCTGTCATCGACAAGGGACACAAAAGAATTGGTATATCTTCCTTGGGCCAGAAAGCAAATTATTGGCCCAAAAGGAAAGCTACAAACAGCCAACAAAGGGAGAAAGAAGTTGTCCACCAAATACTCACTATACATAAGTTTTCCATTGCAAGAAGCCTGGCTGTAATGACAACTCTGGATCAAACAGATATGTAAAGTGGGACAAGATTATAGAAGATCTTGAAAACCTTGAGTTTATGTTTGATGTGCTAGATAATAAGCAGGTACTGTAGGATTTTGAGGCAGTTAGTTTCTTGTAGTTGGACATGACTTTATTTTTGTGTCTGTAGTACCTATCCACTATGCCAGGCCACACGGTAAAAATCTAACAAATGTTTGGTGCATTTAACTGAATTGAATAGCATAATTGGAAGGGGAACCTAGCAACAACGTGCAGAACAGAATGGACAAAGGAGAAATCATACGTGTTGGCCACCTTTAAACCTATTCTGCTCTTGGGAGTTTGAGCTAACTAACCAAATATTGGCATCCCCAGGATTAAAATACATGTGCTCAGTTTTAAGGAGCTGGAAGGAGTTATTACACACATGAGTCACGGAATCTCAGAGTTGAAAGTGACCTTTAAGGTAATCAAGTCTAACCTGTACCTGAACAAGAATCTGTTCTGTAACATTCCCAACAAGTGACCATCAAGACACTGATTGAAGATGTCTAGGGATGGGGAAACCACAAAGTATTTTTTTAATATTATTTAATTTTCTCCAATTATATGTAAAGACAATTTTCATCATTCATTTTTTGAAAGATTTTGAGTTCCATATTTTTTTCCCTCTCTCCCTTCCCTCCCCCACCCTCAAGAAGGCAAGCAATCTGATATAGGTTATACATGTGTGATCATGTTAAACATATTTCCACATTACTCATTTTGTGAAAGAAGAAATAGAGCAAAATGAAAAAAACATGAAAGAAACCAACAACAACAACAAAAAAGATGTTTTGATCTGCATTGACTCCCATCAGTTTTCTCTGGATGTGGATAGCATTTTCCATCATGAGTCTTTTGGGATTGTCTTGGATCATTGTATTGCTGAGAAGAGCTAAGTCAATCATAGTTGATCATCCACAGTGTCATTCTTATTACGTGCAATGTTCTCCTGGTTCTGCTCACTTCACTCAGCATCAGTTCATGTAAGTCTTTCCAGGTTTTTCTGAAATCCACCTGCTCATCATTTCCTATAGCACAGTAGAATTCATTACATTCATATACCACAACTTGTTCAGCTATTCCCCAATTAATGGGTATCCCCTCAATTTCTAATTCTTTGCCCCCACAAAAAGAGTTGCTATAAATGTTTTTGTACATGTAGGTCATTTCCCCTTTTTTGGGATCTCTTGGGATACAGACCTAGTAGTGGTATTGCTGGATCAAACGGTATGCAGTTTGATCACCCTCCTTTGGGGATAGTTCTAAATTGCTCTCCAGAATTGTTGGATCAGGACAACAATAACTGTTAAGAATTCTCTGCTTACGTGGAGTGGAAATTTCCGTCTGCACCTCCTATCCATTGCTCTTAGTTCTGCCCTTCTTTTGGTGAACAACTAAATAAGTTTTGGTATATGAATGCAATGGAATATCACTGTGCTGTACGAAATGAAGAGAGACAGTTTAAGACAGGAGTTGAATGGTTTGTTTCGTCTTAATTCTTTTGGACTTAAGGTTTACCATTTTGCTGATCAGAGTTCTAAAGGTTTCCAAAGTTGCTTTTCTCTATGCTATCATTATATAAATCATTCTAGGTTTTCTCATTTCACATCAGTTCATAAAAGTCTTCCAAGTCTCCTCTAAAATTGTCCATTTCACCATTTTTATGGTCCAATAATACTCCATTACATTCATCAACCACAATTTGTTTAGCCATTGCTTAATAAGACACTCCTTTAGTTTACAATTTTAACTAAAACCAAAAGATTTTCTATAAATATTTTTGTTCATAAAGATTCTTTTCCTCTATCCTTGTTTTATTTGGGGCATAGGCCTAATAGTATAGAGATGAATAAATAAATTTATATATAATAAATAAATAAATAAATATAGGCAGTTTGGTAATTTTCTGGGCAGAGTTTCAAATTCCTTTTCAGAATGGCAGAACCAATTCACAGTTTCACAAACAGTGCACTAGGGCACCTATTTTTCCATGGCCCTCTCCAATATTTGTTATTTTGCTCTTTTGTCATCTTTGCCAATCTGATGAATATGATATAGTTCCTCACATTTCCCTAATTATTTGTGATGTACAGCCTTTTTTCCCACCAGATTGTTGATAGCTTGGATTTCTTCCTTTGAGAACTACTTCTTCATCTTTTCATCATTTATCTATTGGAGAATGACTTTCAGTCTTATAAATTTGAATCAGTTCCTCGTTATAACTTAGACATGAGATGTTTAACTGCGAAACATGCTACAAAGATGTTTTCTCTACTTACCTTTTTCCCCTCAAATATTTATTATATTACTATATTTTAATATAACAATTTACTTTTATAAATATTTACTATAATACTGTATAACAATTTACTCTTATATTTACTATATTACTATGCTATATATTTGTACAAAAACTCTTTAATTTTATCTAATCAAAATTGTCCATTTTATTTTCTGTAATCTTCTGTGTCACTTATTTAATGATGAACTCTTCTATTCATAGACTTGAAGGATAATTTCTTTCTTGTTTCCTTAATTTGTTCATGATGTGACCTTCTATATCCATGTGATGCATTCATTTGGAGTTTATCTTGGACCAGTGCTTAGTTTTTTCTAGAAGTTTTTGTCAAATGGTACATCTGTCCCTATTAATTGGGTTCTTTGAGTTTATCAAACACTGTGCTACTGTGTTGGTTTACTTCAGTATGTTGTGTATGTAACCTGTTCCACTATTCTCTCTCTCTCTCTCTCTGTCTCTCTCTCTCTGTCTGTGTGTGTGTCTCTCTCTATGTGTGTCTCTTTCTGTCTCTCTGTCTCTGTCTGTCTCTCTCTCGGTCTTTCTGTCTCTCTCTGTCTCTCTCTGTCTCTGTCTCTTTGTCTCTGTCTCTGTCTCTCTCTGTCTCTTTGTCTCTGTCTCTGTCTCTCTCTGTCTCTCTGTCTCTCTTTCTCCCCCACCTTAATGATTACTTCTTTGAAGTAGAGCTTAAGATGTGGTACTGATAGACATCCTCCTCCCTTCCTTTTCACTTAAAAAAAATTACATTGAGATTCTTGACCTTTTTGTGCATCTAAATGAATTTTGAGAGGTTTTTTTTTTCCTAGCTCTGTGAAAACATATTTTATGCAGTTTGGTTAATCCAGCACTGCACAAGCAAATTAGTTTAGGTGAAATTGTAATTTTTATCATATTGGCTTAACCATGAACAATACATGAACAATTAATATTCTCCAATTGTTTAGATCTGTCTTTATTTCTACAAATTATATTTTTAAAGTAGTATTCAACCCTTGAATGAATTTCAAATATTTTATACCTTCTGAATGAAATTTCTTTTTTTACTGCTGAGTTTTATTGGTTACATATTGGAATGCTAATGATGTATAGGATTTATTTTATTTTATATTTATTTTATATCCTTTGACTTTGCTGATGTTATTAAGTATTTCATTCAATATTCAATTGAGTATAGGTCTCTAAGTACATCATTATATCATCTGAAAAAAATGATGATTTTATTTCCTCTTTGCCAATGTTTATTCACTAAATTTCTATGTCTTGTTTTATTGTTATAGTTAGTATTTTTAGCTCTATGTTAAATAGCATTCCTTCTCTGACCGTAGCACAGCCTTAAAAAATGAAAAAAAGCTTGTTGTTCATTGATAACATAAGTGTATTCTGATCTTTACCACTCCTGTTACTATTCTTGCAGGTCCATGTTCCTCATTTTCATTTAGTTCCTGAACCCTGTTTCCATTATCTATTCATATCTTTTAAAAAATCAAAGCTATCTAATGAGTTCTCTTTGCAGATTTTGCAATACCATTGAGTTATTTAAATAGTTCCCCTTTTCTTCTTTGTCAGAATTACTGACATTTGTATCTTCAGAATTTCATTCTTTATAGGTCTCCACTTCCTTTGGAACCAATTTTCTCTCTAGTATTTTAGGCTACAAGATCTTACTCAATTTTTTTCTAACTCCTTTGAAATCTCTCTCAGAATTTAGGTTTCACTTCAGACTCTGCCTAGCTTTTGTTTTCTTCTTTATCACAAACCTTTAGATGTAATGGCTATTTCCACCTAAGCAGTCACCAGTTCTGTTGAGTATCAGTTCCAGAACAACACTTACTGATTATTTCAGAACCTTTTGAAGAATGAAATTATCATCTATCCTGGATTAAAATATTACCTATAAGACTGACAACGTATGTCACTTTAGACAAGTTCTTTACCCTTCCTGAGCCTCATTTTCCTCATCCATAAAATAAAGGTATTAGACTAGATGACTTCTGAGGTACATTGTGATTCTGTGATCCTAAGCATTTTAAAAATTTATCAAAGGCATCAAGGTGGTACAGTGGAGCACTGGTCCTGGTGTCAGGAAGACCTGAGTTCAAATCTAGCTTCAGAAACCAGCTGTGCGACCCTTTGCAAGTTATTTAACTTCCTTGCCTCAGTTTTCTCAACTCCTAAATGGAGATAATAATAGCACCTACTTCACAGAGTTGTGAGGATAAAACAAGATAATATTTATAAAGCACTTAGCACAGTGCCAAGCACACAGTAGGGGCTTGATAAATGCTTGTTTTCCTTCTTTCCTTTTTTTTGGCATAGCTAAAGCTTCAGCATATGTTCAGGTATTTGAAGCTATCCATGCAGCCGCCTCTATGTCTGAAATCTGTTTTGTAAAATCCTCATCTATTTCCATCTTCTTTCCATGTGGTTTAGAGAATAGTCCCATGATAATATTCCTTCTGCTTCTCCCTCCATTCATCCTCAACCACATCTTGTTCATGGATTTACTCACATGACTATATCTCTTTAATGCACAGTGCTATTCCACTGACTCTTTTATTTATTTAAGTGATAGTTCTTGGTGATATCTCAGTGGATATACCCCCACTTTTTTTGGCAATTGGCCTAGAAAATGGAAATGTTTGATTTGCATACCATATGAAATAAAAATGACTTTTAGCTGCTCTGGGGAGGCTTATTTCAGTACAAGCTGTGTTGAGAGTCCCAATTATGGTGTGAAAAAGAAGCAGCATTAAAGGGGGGTTGTAGTAGACAAAGTTGCAGACCCTCATGTGTAATGCCTCCATTTAGCATCAGGCTTAAACAGTTGACCTAATTATCACCACCTCGTGGAAAATAGTGTTAATCAAAACATTTAGGAAAGAAACCAAACATGCAGGCTTTAGAAATAACCTTTCTTATGAAAAAATAAAATAAAATGAAGGTTTAAGGGTAAGTCTATTTCTCATACAAGGAGCAAGAAATACAGCTGAAAATGTACACAATATTTTCAAGCTCTACCGAGCAGTATTATCCTATTAATTATGGATGACATTGTAATGTTTAAAATAAATACAAAATTGTTTCACTCTCACCTTTGGTATCTCCTGAAGCAAATGTTTCATTCCCAGTGATAATCATTGTTGTACTGCTCACATCCTTGAAGGATTTGAAAAGCTGAAGAGACATTACACCTTCTCAAAATGTAATGTGGTCTTGTTGGCATCCTGTTTTCCATTATGAGCTGTTATACTATTTAATGGGAGGCAAGAGAAGGAAGAGAGACTGCCGTTCTTTCCCTAGCCGGAGAAGAAGACACGGGAAGGGATGTTGAGAAGGAATAAGAGTAATTGTTAGAACTCATTAATCTCATACACTGCTAGATCTAGACCCAAAAAAGGATGAGGGCTCCCAGGTTCTATCCTCAATGTCCACAAGGTTCTGCAGCCCAGTGGTCATTTCACACTTGTTAAAATGTGCAGATAACTATTTTCACTTGGTATGTAACTAGACACTAAGAGGACTCTTTCTCTAAGAGAATATCAAATTTCAGTCATTGTTCACCTGAGAAGTAACAAGACCACAAACTAACTACAAAGGTATTAGTTGCAGTCAGTTAAAATTACCTTGGGTAATTCCTGCTCAGAACCAGTTCTCAGGATCCAGGTGAAATGGATTCATATATCATTCACCTTTTCCTTCTTCAAACTCAATTCAGCAGGAATTTTTAAATGACTGTGATGTTACAGGCACTGTGCAAGACCCTGGGGACCCAAGGTGTTGGCAGGGGGCGGGGTGGGGGGGGGGAAGGTGCTGGGAAGAACAGTTCCTGCCTTCAAGGACCCGACATGCTACTGGGGGCTGATGTGGAATAGCATGCTCACAAATTAGAAAATATAGAATACGTACAAAGTAAATATAAAGTAATTTTAGCAGAGATAATACATAAAACTAATAGCTAGACTCAGGATCCACAAAGACCCTGGGTAGATAACACTTGAGCTGAGCCTTGAGTGTAGCTACTAATCCCAATAGGCAAAGGTGGAAGTGGAAGACATTTATACAAGGTATGGAAGAAAGCCTGTGTGAAGGCTTAGATGTATAAGGTTTTTCTCTTTTTTTAAATTTTTTAAAGTTTTTTTTAAAAAGCATTTATTTTTAGTTTTCAGCATTCACTTTCACAAAATTTTGAGTTCCAAATTTTCTCCCCATCTCATCCCTCCCCCCGCCCCAAGATGGCATGTATTCTGAATACCCCTTCCCCTAATCTGCCCTCCCTTCTATCACCCCACCCCTTCTCTTATCCCCTTCCCCTTCTATTTTCCTGTAGGGCAGGATAGATTTCTATACCCCATTTCCTGTATTTCTTATATCCCAGTTGCATGTGAAAACAATTTTTTTAACATGTGTTTTTAAAACTTTGGGTTCCAAATTTTCTCTCTTCCTCCCTCCCTTCCCCCACCCTCATTGAAAAGGCAAGCAACTCGATGCAGATTATACATGTGTAGTCATGTAAAACACTTTCATAGTAGTTATGTTGTGAAAAACTAAGTATATTTCCCTTCATCCTATCCTGCCCCTCATTTATTCTATTCTCTCTTTTGACCTGTCCCTCCTCAGAAGTATTTGCTTCTGATTACCCCCTCCCCCAATCTGCCCTCCCCTCTATCATCCCCCTGCTCTCTTGTCCCCTTCCTCCCCTATTTTCCTGTAGGGTAATATAGATTTCCATACCCAATTGAGTGTGTATGTTATTCCCTCCTCGCCTTCCCCCATTTTCCCTCTACTGTAAAAGCCTTTTCTTATCTTTTTTAGGTGAGATAATTTACCCCATTACACCTCTCCCTTTCTCCTTCTCCCACTATAATCCTCTCTCATCATTTAATTTTGTTCTCCAGACCCATTCATCTTCAACTTGTGAGTGAACTTGTGTGCCCTCTATCTATCTATCTATGTATCTATGTATCTATGTATCTATGTATCTATCTATCTATCTATCTGTCTGTTTATATACATACATACATATAATTTTTATCCTCCAACTACCCTATGTCATGAGACAAAGGTCTTATGAGTTACAAATATCATCTTTCCATGCAGGGATGTAAACAGTTCAACCTCAATAAGTCTCTTATGATTTCTCTTTCCTGTTTGCCTCTTCGTGTTTCACTTGAATTTTATATTTGAAAGTCAAATTTTGTATTCAGCTCTGGTATTTTCATCAGGAATGTTTGAAAGTCCCCTATTTCATTGAATGACCATTTTTCCCCCTGAAGGATTATACTCAGTTTTGCTGGGTAGGTGATTCTTGGTTGTAATCCTATCTCCTTTGCCCTCCAGAATATCGTATTCTATGCCCTCCAGTCCCTTAATGTAGAAGCAGCTAAATCTTGGGTTATCCTGATTGTGTTTCCACAATACTTGAATTGTTTCTTTGTGGCTGCTTGTAATATTTTCTCCTTGACCTGGGAACTCTGGAATTTGGCTACAATATTCCTAGGAGTTTTCCTTTGGGGATCTCTTTCAGGAGGTTATCGGTAGATTCTTTCAATTTCTATTTTGCTCTCTGGTTCTAAAATATCAGGGCAGTTTTCCCTAATAATTTCTTGAAAGATGATGTTTAGGCTCTTTTTTTGATCATGGCTTTCAGATAGTCCAATAATTTTTAAATTTTTTTTCTCCTGGATCTATTTTCCAGGTCAGTTGTTTTTCCAATGAGATATTTCACATTGTTTTCTATTTTTTCATTCTTTGAGATTTGTTTTACAGTGTCTTGACTTCTCATAAAGTCACTAGCTTCCAATTGCTCCATTCTAATTTTTAAGGAAGTGTTTTCTTTGCAAATCAAAACAACTCTGAGGTACCACATCACACCTATCAGATTGGCCAACATGACAAAACAGGAAAATGATAAATGTTGGAGAAGATGTGGGAAAATTGGAACACTAATGCCCTTGAGAGAAATGAGATTTGGGAAGTGGGAGATTGGGTGAGGGTGTCAAGAGGAAAATAAAGATATTAGTTTTAAATCTGTTGAGTTAGATGTCCTCATGGGACATGCAGCAGCAGCTAGTGAATTCAGAAAAGAGACTAGGACTAGATATGTATATCATTGAGTTATATGCATAGAGATGATAATTGTTCTCATATGAGATAAGATCATGGAATGATAGAACAGAGGGAGAAGAGAATAAGGCCCAGGATAGAGCCTTGGTTTCAAGACACTGTTGATGATATAGCAATGATGACTGATGGGGAATGGACAGACAGGTAGCAAGTAAACAAATCAATAACAGTGTTAGGGGGACCTGGGGTGGAGAGAGGAAACAAGTAGACAGAATGGTTAATAGTGTCAAATACTACCAACAAGAATACAAACCCAGAAAAAGGCCATTGGCTTTAGCAATTAAGAGATTATTTAGTAACCTTGGAAGGAGAAGTCTCAGTCTAGAGGTAGTGTGGAAGCCAGAATGTGGTGGGTTGAGAGGTGAGAAGAATAGGTAAGAATGGAGGCAATCTCCATTTTATTCCCACCTATTTCCTCATTTGCTCTTGTTTTTGTGGTTACTCCTTCATTCTCAAAGAGGACCAATGACATCATTAAGGTGATATCTTAACTACTCACTGATAAAAAGGTAACCCTTCTCTTTGTCAAGGCCACACCTTTACATGTTAACTTGATACTGTCCCTTCCTACTTCTCCAGAATATTGCTCTCATTATCATCTCCCCTTCCCTCTATTCTCCAGTCTCTTCTCATCTACTGGTTCCTTCCCTGCTTACAGTGAACATGCCCAAGTCTTTAAAATCTTTTTTTAAAAATCCTCACTAAATACTATATTCTTACTAACTCTCATTCCAGATCACTTTTCTCTTTTTTGGACAAAATCCATTAAAATATCATCTATGCACAATAACTCAACTTCCTTTTTTCTCACTCTTTTAAACCTCTTCAACCTAGCTTCAAATTTCATTACTCAACTTACCTTCCTCTCTACAAAGTTGCCAGTGCTTTCTTATTTACCATATCTAATGAGCTTGAGAGGTGATGGACTCGAGTGCAGAATGAAACGTGTATTTTTTGGGACTTGGCCAAAGCTGAAATTTGTTGCTTTTGTTTGTTGGTTTGTAGACTGGGTCTCGCTGTCTTATGTAGGCCCGAAGTTTATAAGCTAACAAATATTTATTAAATGCCTATTATATACCAAGCCCTGTGCTACGAATACAAAAAAGGACAGAACTGTCCCTACTATCAGGGAGCAAACTCACAGTCTGAGCAGCATGAAAACTTTGGCTTGTACTGTTTCCAACTTAGGCCTATTTGCCTTTTCATGGGACAACCTAGTGGCCCTCTGCTTCTGGGAGCTCGTTGTAGGGCTGAACTTAGTACACACACCTAATTCTCATAGAGCATTGCAGCTCAGAATTCCTCATGAAGAATGCCAGCCTTAGCCTCCCTGCTAGCTGGGATGACAGGTGTATGCCACCTGTATTGGGAATTTCCAGTCAGTATGGAAGGGGAATTTGTTTTATTTGACTATTCATATTTGTTACAATGGTTCTGTCTTCATTTTTTCCCAATGGGAGGAAAAGATAGGAAGGAAAAAAATAGATTTTTGTTAATTATAATGAATAAATAAATGGATGAATGGATAGATAGATAGATGAATGGATGGATGGATGGATGGATACATAGAAAAAAAAATTAAAAATTTAGTGCTCTTTTCTCAATACTTGTTCTCCTTTGACTCTCTGCAGCATTTGAAACTGTGCATCATGCTTTCCTGAATATTCCCTCTTCCTTTTCATTCTCCTTTGTGAGTCATCATTCATATAACACCCACAATAAAGGAATGTATTCCAAGGTTCTATTCAGGACTCTCTTTTTTTTTTCTCTATATATATTCATTTGGTGATCTCCTTAGCTCCCTTAGTTCAAATATGATCTCTATACATGTGACTTCCAGACCTATATATCCAGCACTAATCTTTCTCCTGATATCTAGTACAACCTCATAAATTGCATATTAGACATTCCAAATTGGTTTCCCATAGGAATAAAAAACTCAAAATGTCTAAAGTATAAATCATGTTCCACCCTAAACCCATACTTCGTCAAAATTTCCTTATTGTTGTTGAGAATATCACTATCATTCCAGTTACCTAAATTCACAAACTTGCTATCACTCTGAATTCCTGCTTCTTACAAACCCCATCTTTCTATAATGGGGAACTTGCCAATAAGCCCCAGACATTATGAACATGTACAGAATGCTCTGCTCATGCAATTCCCGTGTGAAATTAAGAGCATGGGAAGACATTTTGCAACTGTTTTTGTTCTGCTAGTCACATGATGAAGAGTAAACTTTTTGATTGACTACATAGATGGAACTCAAGCAGGGTAGAGCATTAAAAAGGTACTAGAAAGCAGAACCTTTTGGTGTGATTTCTTCCTGCCTGGTGGCCTTATGGGGTGGGGGAGGGAGAGGAGAGAAACAACATTGTAAAGGATAAATGCTTGGACCTTCCCCTCATGAGGTCAACATGAAACTGGTAAATAGGAGCCTCAATTCTTTTTCTCAAGATTTGTTCTTTCCTTTTAGGTGAAGGAGATTAGAAATGACTGCAACCTTAAGAGATTTGAGAAGCACTAGAGTCAAGTCCATTCCAGAGTTTGCAGCCAGATGGTCCAGCTATGGGTCTCTGAAGTGGGGGAAAAAACAACCTTTGAGACCCATCCTAGTGGTAGGTAAGACAAAGACTCATTCAACAGTGTGAAAGTGGTGGGAACTACTCTATGAAGAAAATGTAAGTCCGAGCCAATGCTCCTCAGGGATTGAGGCAATACAGTATATCCCCAAAGTGTAGCGGGAGGGAAATGTTTACACTTCTGTTATAACTATGTCATTAGGGGCATCTAGGTGGGTCAGTGGATAGAGCACTGGCCCTGGAGTCAGGAGGACCTGAGTTCAAATCCAGCCTCAGACATATGATACTCACTATCTGTGTGAACCTGGACAAGTCACTTAACCCCTATTGCCTTGCAGGAAAAACAAAAACAAAAAACCCAAAAACAACAAACCTATGTCATTAAAGTTAAATACCCTATTTGTAAAAGTTAATTGATGTTAATTACTTAAATAGCAACCAGGGTGTGATGTTAACAACTGACAGCTAATAGGAAGGGAGAGAAAACACCAGAAGAGAAGTTTGAGCCCAATAGCATTAGGAAAAAGATACCCCAAATATCCGCAGGATACCTCCAGGGGTACCTGAACTGAGGATGTAGCCACTCTGGAAGAGATAAATGCTTCATTCATTAATTCATTTGGAGAAAATGAAAGCCAAAAGGCTGTAAATCATTATATTTTTCCTTGGGATGACTTAAAATGTCCCAGAATTGTCATGGCAGGCTGAGATTTCTTGGCATTTGATTTTAGTCTCTTGTTGAAGATATTAATGTGTTCTGTCCCTACCCATCTCTGATATTCAGTTCTTTATTATTTTCTAATTATTGTATTTGCACCAGACGCCTTATAATAACAGCTCAATCACTTTATACTTTAAGCTTTGCAGCCTTAGAGTTGTAAAGGGATAGAGATAGAACAACCATTTTCATTTCCATTTTACAGAAGACTCTGAAATGTGAAATGACTTGCCTGTGGAAGAAAAACAGCTAGAATTTGGACCCAGGTTTCCTGGCTCCAAGACCAGGATTTTTCCAATTATAGTTATCCTATCCACATCATGCGGGTTAGGGGCATGGCTCCCCTGCAATTTGGAAAATCCACATAAAATTTTTTAGCCCTCCCTTTGTACCAGAGAAGAAATCTGAAGTATTATGGTATTAAAAGATAAAATATGTTGATATTATACAAATACTATACTTATATTTTATGCATTTCTGAGTTTCCAAACTTTTTCTGTGTCATGTATGGGCCTTCACATGTTGTCTGCAGCTTTTGCAAAACTCCCCCAAAATTCCCATTTAATTTCTTATGCCAACCCATGACATACAGAAACCACAATGGGGAAAGTCACAAGGTGGAAGGGATATTCATAGTGCTTTGCATTTCACGTAACAGTTAACACAGCGTCTGATGTGGAGAGAGAAATTTGAAAAAAAAATCTTTGAGATGGATTTCCTGAGTTCAGTGAAACTTTCTGACTTCCACTTCCCGAGTTCCCCTTTCACAGTCCTTCATCTCATAACAAAGACAGCACTGTATGGGGGAGCTGTATGTGCTTTAAGTAGAGGGTGATGACCCTCTATGCAAAGCATGGAAATCTCAATGTGACTTCTGTCTCAAGACCAAGTTTCAGGTAGCAGCTGAAATGGCTTCACATGTCATTCTCTGGTACATGTGTGATGGATTGGGGATGCCTGAAACATAATTGGTTGATCTATAAAAAAGTGCTGCTATTTGTCCTTTACCCTGTACCATGTTTAGCTAATGAATAGTCATTAGAATTTTTCCTAGATAAATATAATAGATGAGTGAACATATTTATTTTAGTAATAAATAATCAAATCATAGTTTGAGGAAGACTTGTTTAACTCAATTCCATCAACCTCATCACCTAAAAGGAAAAGCTGCTACAAAATGGGAAAACCAGAGAAAACACTGGCATCATTTAGTTTTGTTTTGGTTTTTTTTTTTTTTTTTTTGGCTAAGCAATGGGGTTAAGTGACTTGCCCAGGGTCACACAGCTAGTAAATGTTATGTGTCTGAGGCCAGATTTGAACTCAGGTCCTCCTGAGTCCAGGGCCAGTGCTCTATCCACTGCATTACCTAGCCCCATCATTTAGTTTTTAATAGTAATATGAGGCTAAGAAAAACATTTCTTCAATACCATCCATACATATTAAAATTAGCTGTCTTTGAGAATATGAAAATAATGGCTAGCATCTCTATAGCACCTTAAGTTTTGCAAAGTACATTACAAACATTTCATTTCTACCCTCACAACAACCCTAGGAGGTAGGTGTTATTATTATCCCTATTTTTACAGATAAGGAAACTGAGGCAGGCAGCTATTTTTTTTTTCCTCTGGTCACACAAGTAGAAAGCATTTGATGTCACATTTGAATTCAGGTCTTCTTGACTTCAGGCCCAGTGCTCCATTCACTGTGCTACCTAGCACCTCAAATATAGTTCCTACATTGCAAATGTCACTGAAACACATTTCTGTAAATATGGGTAGTGGGAAGACAAATGACTTTAATTTAAAGTTTTCTTGAGTGTTAAGGTCATGGTGGTCTCAGACTGTTTTGCAATCAGATTGTTCCCTTATCATACTCGTTGCTCCCATCTCAACTTCAAGAGGGATCATGGTATATTCCTTCACTGGTCTATCTGCTGCTATGCCCTAGTCTCACCTCCAATTCTAGGCAAATGACATCTGTTTCAGCTCCCTCCACAAAGTAGATTCTATCAAAAGGTCCAAGATACTGTGTCTCCTGGTAGAAGCCTTCCTGCTTAGGCATTTTTGGCCCAAAGGAATATAAATTTTGATCTCTGAAACTTTTTTTTCCCCTTAAGGACCACACCTTAAACCCAAATTACAATGGCTCTCATTGATTGGCCAACAATAGGTCCCAGTCAAGACCCACTTGGTCATTGTTTAGGCCCTGATTGGCTCAGAATAAACATAAATAGCACTGGTTTCTATTCTGTCCAGAAACCCTGAAGGTCTTCTTCTCCCAGATTTATTTATTTATTTAGTCATTCATTCATGCATGCATTCATTCATTCATTCATTCATTCATTCATTCATTTATTTAACTAGGTAAAAGAGGCCGTTCTCTGCCTCCTTTCTTACCTAGCTTTAATCACTGAATGGGAGTTGTATCAGTCAAGTTGAGACCTGTTAAAAGCTTTAGCTTAAAAATGCCAAAGTCTCCCACTGCATACAGGACCATCTCCAATTGTCCTTATCTATATCTTGCCACTGGACCCAGATCAAATACGGGAGGAGAAAGTAAAGCTGGTGACTTTGCACAGCCCTTCCTCACTTAAATCCAATTCATTTGAATGTCATGGTATCACTTCCCTGATGTCATAGTCCTCTTCAAGAACAAAGGACAAACAGCAACAAGCCTTTTTGGCAATATTGTAATTACAGCTGATGCCATGGTTTTTTTTTTGTTTTTTGGGGGGTTTTTTTGTTTCTAGCTATTGAAAATGTAACTTTACACAGAGCAAAAAACTGGACCCAAGAAGTCATGATTTAATTAAAAAAGCAGCTTTTTTGTTAACAGTGTAGGACTCCCTTGAATCAAAACTGACTTATACTTTGAAAGGTAGTAGGGGGAAAAGTTTTACCTATACTGACCCTCAGACCTAGAAGACAGCTTAGAAGACAGAAGGTAAGATTTTTGCTCCAAATGTCTAAGACAGAAGAGAAACTGTCTTGGTAAAGTGTCTCTATCATATGACCTGATCAGATATACTAGTGTGTGAAGCTTAAATAGGATAAGGCTTATTATTATTTGCTGGACTTATTGTCTTTACTCTTCTCAATTTTAGAGCATCAGAGTACAAAGATGCTCATCACCTCTCTGTTAAAGATGTTTGATGGCAACAGAGAGTTGGTCAAAAGCCCTACTCTTCTTACTATCTCTTTTTGTCTCTATCTCTGTCTCTATCTCGGTCTGTCTGCCTTTGTCTCTGTCTGCCTTTGTCTCGATGTAACAAGGATTCAGGCTATTAGTAGAACAGACAAGCTTTCCTTGATCTTCAAACAAGCTGGCCAACAAAATGCTAACGTCATTGACTGTCTAGCTTCTCAAATCTTTCTCAGGAGGTGGTTAGAAATTGTCCTTCCCTAAATAAAGTTTGAGTAATTTTTTTTGCTGGTAGAAAGAATATTGGCTGTTATTACATCATCAGCCACATGGGAAAAAATCACAGGAAGTTGTAGATTAACATTCAGATGCTCAAGACAGTCTCTGAAGTACAATCTATCCAAGAGTAGTGTGTGCTTCTATTTTGGGGTTCTTAGTAGGAATTCATAAAGAATCACATAGTTGTATGAATGAGTAGAGGTGGAGTCATTTTCTCCTCTGGTTACTATATGGAAGACAAAAATAAAACTAGGGAATTTAGCCTAGTGCCTTTGATTCACCTAAACCTGATTCAGGTGTGATGTGTGAACTATGCTGATTTGTCGAATACAGGAGAGGAAAAAAGGGACGATTTGGCTCGAGACAAGAAAAATGAAGGAAACTAATTCCTGTGAAGTACAGTTTGATTTAGAATAGCTCAAGAAAATGAAAACCAACATCTGCTGTGGTTCATATTTGGCTGGAAGTTTTAGGATGAAAAAGATTATAGTTTCTGCACTGGGAATATGTGTATCCTTTATGAAAATACTTGTCCATCCACATGTTACTCTAACTGGAATTTTAATTAATTCTTTTTTTCCACAGGTTCTAATCAAGGACTTGTACTTAAACTCACCATGAACCCCCACCTGAAAGAAAATACATCAGTTGGCTGAACACAAAATTAAGCCCAGTTATTTTTTTTTTGCCTGAACCAAAGTTTTTTTTTTAATACACCTAATGAAAGTTTGAATTTCAGCCAAATATCCATCTTCTAAAATTCTTCAAGTAAGACAGAACAACTGGAATATTCTCTACAGTGAACATAAACCAATGTTTCTTTCAGTTTATGTCCCAGGTTTTAATGCAATTTATCACTCCTTTCTTTCTGGTTCACATAAATGAAATCCATATTCGTGTACATATGATCCTAATAAGGAATTCAGAAGTTTCTAGATAAAGCAAGGAAACTTGATTCTAGTTCCAGAGATGGAGTCTGTCCCACTCCCTTGTTACTAGAACAGGAAAGGAGGGAATATTATTGTGGGAAGCTTGGTAAGTTTACAGTGCTAGTGCGTCTATTGAATATATATGTGAGAAAGACTTCCAGAGCACAGATGTCAAGGTTGGGGCCCAAACTAGATTAAAATATAATTGAGAAACATTTAACAAAATAAATAAAAATATAATACAACATTGATAATATAAATTTATGAGTTTTTAAATCAATATGCTGCCAGACAGGATCCATTTCTATTTGAGCTTAATACCACTGTTCTAATGGGCAGCTAGGTAGCACAGTGGATACATTGCCAGGCCTCTGTCAGGAAGACTCATCTTCCTGAGCTCAAAGTTGACTTCAGACACTTAATAGTTGTGTGACCCCAGGCAAGTCACTTAACTCTGTTTGCCTCAGTTTCTTCATCTATAAAATGAGCTGGAAAAGGAAATGGCAAACCACTCTAGTATCTTTGCCAAGAAAATGCCAAATGGGGTCAGAAAGTCTCAGACATGGCTGAAAAATGACTAAACAACAACAAACCACTGTTCTAGATCTAGTTGTGGAATCATTTAAAAACACAACTAAAGCCCTCAGTCTCCTTCATGTGCATTTATTTCATTTTGGCCTAGTGGTTATTGTTTAGATAAGGAAGGGACAGGTTTCTATACTGAAGCCTGAAAAGTTCCTTTATCAGGGAAGTAGAGGAGATTAAATACTGCAAATACATAGGCATTCTCAGAGCTGCAAACACCTGACATCTCTGTCTGATACATATAAAAAATGGTAGGTTGCATAGAGAATCTTCCTCTCCCTACTCTTCATGAAATTGCTACATATCACCTCTATCTGGCCCTCTCAGGACAATAGTCAACCTGTTTGGGGCCAATGATACCACTAAGTGCCTTTCTGATCCAATGTCTCTTCTCTGCTACGTCATTTCTTTTCACCCAGGACATCCTGAACACATTGTTCCTCCCCTCTTTTCCTCTCTTTCACATTCACTTACTTATACATTAGTACTTCACAAGATGCATGATTTCATCAGTGTAGATGTTCCCTTAATCCATACATATCACAATGGCTCTATGAGCTAGTAAATAGTTTTCATCACTTTTTCAGATTCCAAAATATAAATCTGCCTATAGGGAAGTGATAGCCTCTCCATAATTATCTGGGCCGTTTCTCAGATAATTGACATATTCAAAGTATTCTTAGCTCGTAACTAATGCTCCATTGTCATAACATTTGAGAATCTAGAATAATCTTGTTGCCATGATGAGGCATCAGCATAGAACAGTAAGATCACAGTCATAGTTCAAATAATTTCATGATAAGTAATCTCTTTCTTATACATAAACCTTCATTTTAGCCACTCTTCTTCATTATGCCATTCTAATTATTATCCAGTCATATATACTGGTGGTTGTTTCCCAAAGCTATGTCCTGAACCCTCCTCTTCTCTCTTTACATTCTCGTACTTGATGACCTCATCAATTCCCCTGGACTTAATTACCATCTCTAGGGAGATGACTTCCAGGTCTATACCTAGACTACATGTCTCTCCCTGAGCTTTAGTTCATCATCTCCAACTGCCTAGTATATTCTTCTAGTTGAATGTCCCAGAGGCACCAGAAATAATAACATATTCAAAACAGAACTCATCCTTTTCCCCTGAAACCTAACCCTCTTCTAAACATTTCTGTGTCAGTCAAAGCTACCACCAGCCTTCCTGTTACCTAGATTTGCAATTTTTAGCATCATCCTTGACTATTAACTCTCCCTCACCTTACATAACTAATCAATTGTTGTTTCATCAATTCTATTTGCACACAGAAACCCACATCCAGCTCTACCCTATAGTCCTATGTCTTTCACTTTAGTTAAAGCTATCATCACCTCCCATCTAGACTATTGCAACAATATGCTAATTAGTCTCCCTGCTTCAAATTTCTCCCTTCTTCAATTCATATTCTGTGTAGGTACCAAAGTGATTTTTCTAAAGCATTGGTCTAACTATATTGCTCCTCTCCTCAACAAATCTCTATTAATTCTAAGATCAAACTTAAATCCTACTATATAAAATCATCTGGTAATCTGGTCCCAACTACCATTCTAGCCATATTATGGATGACCATCCTTCGCAAATTCTTTGCTCCAATCCAACTGGCTTTATTGCTGTTCTACACACATGATACTCCAATTCCTATCTTCTTTTCTTTGTAGTGGACGAGCTTTATGCCTGGAATGCTCTTATTCCTTATCCCCATTTCTTATAATACCTAGCTTGCTTCAAAATTCAGCTCAAACACCACAAGCACAAAAGTTTTCCTGATACCCCTAACTGTTAATACCACTTTCCCTGCCAAATTTACTAGTATATATTTTGTTTCTCCTACAGAATGGAAAGCTATTTGAGGGTGGTGACTTTTTATTTTATTTTTTGGTCTTTTTATCTTTCTGTTCTTAGCATGGTGCTAGGCACATAGTAGACATTTTATAAGGGATTGCTAATTGATAGATTCCTCCAGAAAATCTTTTCCTCTTCTATTCTCTTTGTTTCACTTTTGAGCCACAGAATTATCCTAATCACTTTTCGAATAGATTAGAGCAAAGATGTCAAACACACTTCACTCCAGAGTGTAGCTTGAACCAGATTAAAATGTAATTGGGAAATATTTAACAAAATAAATAAAAATACAATAAAACATAGATAACATTATAATTTTAAACTAAGTCAATATGTGACCCACAGGGATTCTTATATATAGATCTGTGGTCCTTAATTCTATTTGAGTTTGACACTGCTAGGTTGTAGTACTGTTAATGATATATTTTATATCAAGTAAAGAAAATCTAAAAGTTTTAACATGAATTTATTCATAATAAAAACCAGGCTTAACAATCTCTAGAAGTCTTAAAAATGTATAATAGTCCCCTTTCAGAATTTCTAGGAAGTTCTCTATCTACCTCCTTATTATGCTTAAATAATTTTTTATATATGTAATAATTGTCAAGCATCACTTGGTGGGTTACACAGTGATGAATTTTTTAAACATAGCAACTCAGTGACCATTCACTAAGTTGTAGATAGGTTGTTATGTGGGTCAGGGGAAGGAATATTCACAAAGATGAAATCAGAGATACTAGGAGGACTAAATTATTGAAAAAATATTAAAATTTCAATAACATTTTCTTGCATTTTTCACAGCAAATGGAATGTTTCAACCTTTCACTTAACATTTTGAGTTAAATAATTTCTCAGCTGTATTCTGATATCTTGCACATGGCTTCCAAAAGCAAACCAGGAAGATCTGCAAACACACAATAAACCACTATATTTTGCTGTGTTGGTACCCATTTACCAACTACTGCTGCAGTTTTGGCTATAGTGATGTTTAGGGAGTCATAGGTGTTACGGTAGTTGGTGGCCAGGAACCCACTATGAGATATATACACACACACACACACACACACACACACACACACATGTATGTATGTACATGTATGTGTGTATGTATGTATGTACATGTATGTGTGTATTTATGTGTAGGTGTATATATGCACTGTGTATGTGTGTGTGGGTGTATATATGCACGTGTGTATGTGTGTGTGGGTGTATATATGCATGTGTGTATGTGTGTGTGTGTGTGTGTGTGTGTGTGTGTGTATTTTAATATGACCAGGTGAAGTAGCATAGCTAGTGAACTCAGTCCTATGGCCAGAAAAGCATCTGAGTCATACTTAGCTGAATTGTATGGAAGATTCCATTATTTGTGAGTGGAGATTTTATTTTAAAAGATATTTTAAAGGCTGAGAAAGGATTGCTACTTAAGGATAAATAATTATGTTGGATGAATTTTTCAAGCCTTGAATAGGTCAAAACTGTTTCATTTTAGGGTCCTGGAAAATGTTCCTCTTACGAGTGCAGCTCTGCACTTCTTCCTCCCAGGAGCTGATTTGAAGGGAAATAACTGGGGAAGTGATATTCTAAGTCTATTTATGGCCCCTCCCCTCAGTGTCTTATGTCCTTTGGCAGTGCCTGGGGTAAGAGTTTCAGTATCTAGTAAGAGCCTCTGGTGATAAGGCCATTCTGAGGCTGCCCAGGGTGTATTTCTGAAAATACAAGAATCTGAGATTGGGCCCATCATCCTAAGGGTATGCAAAAGCTGCTGCCAGGTGTGGGGACCCAGCTGGGGTTTCCTGCACCTGGCACCATAGCTTTTTTTTTTTTTGTCAACAGAGACTCACATGATCATAGTCTGAGCAGTTATCATTTCCTCTAACCTAGGGTTATTTGTAGCCTCACACTTGGGGACTAAAGTTGGAAGTGAAAGTTGTATACCCAGTAGGAGCTCATGTTCTTCAGAGAAGCTTTCCTAGCACTCTGTGTTCTCTAGGCTGCTTTTGGTTCTCTGAATTTTGCAATAATCTAACCCTCAGTTTTTGTACCAACTAGATTTCTGCTGCTCTCCACTAGTTGTTCCCCAAAATCCAGTTCCCTCCCATGAAGATCCTTTTTCAACTTATTCTCCCTCCCTTACCTTCTTCCATTATCTGTTTTAGAATCCTACAATTAAGTACAAACTTATGTCTTACATTTACCATAACAGTCCTAATTTCAAATACCCTGTTCCTTTTACAAATCAGAAAAAAAAATATTGCAAGGCTTTTGTAAAATCAGGTATTCTGATATTTGGTTCAAAATTTAATTCACATCAACAAATACATGTTAAGCCTGTACTAAGTAAGGCATATTATTCTAGACACTGAAGATAAAAAGACAAATATGAAAAAGGCTTTGCTCCCAAGGAATTTACACTGTAGTTACTGTACTCATGAGTTCTCTTAAGAGAGTTGAGGAGAAAACCCAGAGTGGAAGATTCCACATTAGCTGAGATATGCATACTTTCAGCCGTTGTCAAATTTTCTCTGGCAATGGACCACAGAAGGGGCAACTCCTTTCCTTTTTAATTCCATGCTGATTTGGGGTAAATTGCTATATTTCACTATGCACTGGGGAATAATATGGTTGGAAAAGAAAACAACCAAAATCTTAGTGTGTCTTCATTTTCTTGTTCAATCTGATGAGTCTGAACTTAACATATAGAATTTGTTATTTTTTTAAAATTTACCCTTATTTGTTCCTTGTATTGCTCTTCATGTCGTTCTTCATAGATTCATAGACTTTCACAGATAAAAGGGACCTCAGTGGCCATTTAATCCAATTCATACCCTACCATACCTCACATGAACTTGGCAGTTTTTTGTTTAAAGATCTCAAATGAGGGAAGAACTCACTTTTTCAGAAGGGATACTTTCCCGTTTTGTGTAACTCTAATCTTTAGGAAATTTTCCTCTACAACAAGTCTGAGTTTTTCGTCTTTGCTTCCTCCATGCAACAACTAGTTTTGTCCTTTGGAGTTAAACAAAAGTCTAATATCCATTTCATGACAACCTCATTTATTTGGAGACAGCTATCATGTTTAGATGATCCTTGTCTTCTTCTTCATCACTATTTTCATCAATTGCTGTCCATAGGGCACAGACAAAGTCCTTCACCATTCTGGATGCCTTTCTCTTGACACTTTCCAGTTTGTCAACATCCTTGATAGATTATAGCTAACAGAAATTACCACAATACTCCAGGTGTGTGCTGACCAAAATAGTAGTATCATCACTACCTTACTCCTGGAAGGTGTGCTTCCTTTATTGCATAAGATTATGCTAGTTTTTTTGGCTGCTGGATCATCTTATTGAATCATATGAAGTGCACAACTCACCAAAACCCCCATATTTTTTCAAACTATTTCCAAAATATGTGTTGCCCATTTTGTGCTTCAATTTCTTGGATCCAAGTGCAAGACTCTGTATTTTTCCCCGTCAAATTTTATCTTATTAGATTCTGCCAGTCATTTTTTTTTTTCTGTCATATAATATGTTAGCTATCACTAGATTCGAGTTTGGCTGATTTAGCAGGATTCTCCAAAATTGTGTTCTTCCTTATCTTTGCTTGCATTCCCCAACCTTATCAAGGATAGGCATGATGGCATGGGCATGAAAGGAGTACTCCAAGCTGCCTTCTGATTTAATTGTACTGGTGGAGCCATGGGCATGTACCATGTAAATTCAGAGGATGATGGTTAGACCAGACAGTATTGAGAAATGATAGTAGTGGAAGATGTTACAGAGAAAATTGTAATTCATTCCACATGCAATTGGGAGTCATTGACAGTTTTTGAATAGAGGTATGATACAAAGAAATCAGTCACTTACCATGATTAAGTTCATTAGTTATGTGCTTTATGGATGATTGGAGAGAGGAGATTCTAACAAATATGCATGGTTGAGCAAAAATAAATTACCACATTGTCCATTTATTAAAATGCATATCTTATTCTGTATCTTTAGAGTATCACCTCTTGGTCAGAAGTTGGGTAGCAAGCTTCATCATTGGTGCTCTGGAGTCATGATTGGTCACTACTTTAATCAAAGTTCTAAAGTTTTTTAAAGTTAGTTTTATTTACAATATTTTCATTTTAAAAATTATTCTCCTGGCTCTGCTCATTTCACTCTGTATCAGTTCATACATCTTCCCAAGTTTATCCTTTTATCATTTCTTTCAGCTTTCTATCTAGTTTTTAAAATTCTTTGCAACCTAACCTTCATAGTAAATGCTATGTAAATTTTAGTTGTGATGATGATGATGATGTCACAGCTCCAGTACCATCTTCTACATGAAGCCTTTCATGATCTATTTAAACATTAGTGCTATATCTCCCAAGCTATCTTGGATTTAATTGCCATGTATTTATTTTCTTTATATTTATTCTCTAGTCACAAAACACATCTGTGTATATACATATATGCACACAAACATACACACATATATATTCACTCACATGTATGCTTATTGTTTTTCCCATTAGAATGTAAACTTCTTATGAGTGGAGGTTATTTCATTCATTGGATTGTATCTCCAGCATCTCTTGGTACATAAGTGCATAAAAAAGTGAATGGTGAATGATTGGTTGACTGAGGTAATTCAGTTGGCAGAGAGCAACAGTGGAGAGATAGTGAACATACAAGAAAAACGTTGATGTCCCAAATATTGCATAGGAAGTGGTAGGTCATATATCTTATTTCAACAAAATACGACCCTATGATATAGTTCTATGACTCTATAATCTTCATTATATTAGGAAGTCCATGATTACACAAGATTCACTGGTAACCAAAATAATAAGGGATAATTGCTATCCTAGAGATAAGAAAGGAAACATATCAGAATGGAGTCCCAGAGCATTTCTTGGAGCACCATTTCTGTTACAAATGCATATATGGTGATTAGAAGTGGTATTGAAGGAGGGGGTGAGGTAGAGGATGAGGAGAAGAAAGAGAAAAGAGAATGCATTCCTGTTTTATTGTCTTCCATGAATGGTTATATTGCAACAAAGGAGAAATCCCCAGGACTAGTAGTTTGTTCCAAGAAATGAGATTGTATTCAGGAGTCATTTACTGGGGTGAACCTTCAATATGTAAATGCACAGGGCTGGGGTGATCATATAGTCATTTGAAGGCTACTTCCTAAGACAGTGGGCCATAATGTAAGGAGGACAGAACATTTTTTCAGGTGATAAATAATATCCTATAATAAAGAATAGTGACCAGATGTGATGTGGAATTTTTTTTTAATCTTTTTTTGGGTCATAGATGCTTTGGCAGTCTGGTGAAGTCTAATGGACCCCTTCTTAAAATTATGTTTTTTTATGCATAAAATAACATACATGGGATTATAACAAAATCCAATCATATGGAAATACAGTCATCAATTTTTTTAAGCAATTTTATACATGCCAGGTTAAGAACCCCTGATATGAATTTGTGTCTCAGCACTGAGGGAAAATCAGAGCATTCTGAAATTGAGGGAATTCTCTTAGCCTAGAATATTCCTAGAGCATAAGAAAAATAACCTGGCTTGGGGGAGACGTAGATATGTTATAGGAAGAAGAACATTGAACCAGGAGGCAGAAGATTTGGGTTCTACTCTTGGCTCTCCCAAAACAAATGTGATTATAGGCATTACTTCAACTTGATCAGCCTCAGTTTCTCCAGCTATGAAACTGGAATAGGAATATATGCCCTCCCTAGTTCACAGCATTTTATGAAGTCAAAATGTGTGAGACATGTGAATAGTATTTTGAAAACTGTTTAGCTTTCTGTAAAGTAACATATTATGCTTATCTAGAGTCTTTTTCCCTTTCCTTTTTTTCTTTACTTTCACCGCCCTATTCAGGTCTCATATGCTCAGTGGCTGTAAGAACATAGCTTGATCATTTTGCTATATATGTAGGAACAAAACTCATGGCCAATAGTAGAGAAAGCAAGCCCTGTTTTACTCCTCTCCCAATTACAGGGCCAAGGAACCATTTCTCAAACATTCCTGGTGACAAGCTTTAGACTAATACAAGTGACAGATTGAAAGCACTGTCATTATCCTGGCCCATTTCATTTGCATTTGCATAGTAATTTCCATAATAAGTCACTAAGGCCCAGATAACTTCTGCATGACTCTGAAGTCTTTGGCAAAGTTGACACTTCTCTGCATATACAATGGACTTGATTTCTCTCTTTTGAGTCTGAAAGGTCCCTGGAAAGGAAAGGTCTCCTGGGTTACCCTTCCCATATAAGAAGTTGGAGGGTAAGGTAATGAGATCCATTGTCTTATATGGTTCATACACAGATCGACTCTGAAGGCATTGCCCAAAGAAAAGTTTCAAAAAGAGTTTGAGGAAGGCAGCATCCTTGGACTAAATGTACTTCCTTCCAAGATAACTACTTCAAAGGAAAATGTATTTGGAAAATGTGTAAGTTCCTGTATGTTTTGGTTTAGTCTTACTGCTTTATGGTCATTCTTTGTGTATGCCCATCCTAGAAATGCTATGCTCAAAATATTTATAATGACCTTTTATTTCCCCCTTAGCAGTTACTAGGGATTATTCTCCTCTCTATCTGGTGAGAAGTGATGATGAAGGAAAGGGTATAGAAATATTCTTTCCTAGTGCCTTCCAGGAAAGAAGAATACCAAATTATGTTATATACATACACAATTCCAGTAAATTTAAAACTAAACAAGAGGGAAATATATACATATAAAAATATGAATGTATATATGTTTTGTATGTGTATGTGTGTGTGTGTGTAAAGTAAAAAACTTGACACCTTGGAAAATGAATGAAGAACATCAGATGACTGTAGGACAGTCATTAGCTTTAATATTTTAGTCATTAAAATTTCAGAATGAATTAAATAAAATTAAGAGTGGAGTGCATAGTGTTACAACAAATGTATGTGTATTTATACATAGTGGGAGGGTTTACTTCTGCATTCATTGGTGTAGAGAACTCCCAGTGTGGAAATTGCCTTCATCAGGATAGATGGCAACTCATCTGTCTGTAATTTATAGGGTTAGAGACAATTGCTTGGGAATTCATTGTTCTTTCCCCCCCTCCCTCTCTGTCTCTGTCTCTCCTCCTCCCCTTCCTTCTCTCTGCATATGTAAATACACATGCATACATATACAAACATATACATATTCACATGCACATATGCTTCCAGAAAGAAAGAGAAAGAGAGGGAGCAATGAATTCCCAAGAAAGTCTCCTCTTTAATACTACAAGTTATGAGTGAGATGCCATCTGTTTTGATGAAGACAATTCTCACACTGAGAGTTCTCCACCCCAATGAATGCAGAAGCAAACCCTGCCACTACGCAGACACACATGCATGCATGCACACACACACGCTTACATATGTTGTAACACTATGCATTCCACTCTTAATTTTATTCAATTCATTCTGAAATTTTCATGAAAATCTCTTTTGAGATATTAAAGCCAATGCTGTCATCTAGCCACCTGATATTCTGCATTTCATTTTCCAAGGTGTTAATTTTTTCTACTTTGCACATCTGTTTATGGAATGTAAAGAACACTTTGTTTATGACAGCTCAGGATTAATCATTTACCAAGAGCATAGGGCCCTTTGTACCAGGCATTGTTAGGCATTCATTTGTACCACATTTGGCCCTTTGTACTCAAATGCCTTATGCTGGAACTTTATGAAAAACAATCTACCTGAATGAATCAAGCCTGCTGTTCCCTGGAATTTCCTGGAATCCCACATAACCCTGACTGCAGAAGTCTGCTAGATAATGGCAGACTCAAGGAACTAAGATTGAATTTTCATTTGAAAAATTCATTCTCTATTCTCTGGCAAGATAGGTGCATTCATGCAGAGTTACTTCCTGCCCAATCCTGAATAGGGTTTTAAGCTTGCCTTTTAAAATAATAATACCTGACATTTATTTAGGTTCAGACCTGTGATTTTATCAGCATAGAAAACTCCCAGTGTGAAAATTCTCCACCAAAGCATATCAAGAACTGATCTGTAACATGTTCTTAGACAATGAGAAGTAAGTGACTTGCACATTATCACATGTGTCAGAATCAAGACTGGAACTTAGATCTATCAGACCTTGAGATGGCCTTCTTGCCTCAAGCAATCTGCTTCTCTTGCTGACTCCTACACAGATCCTAAAAGTTTGCAAAGTACTTTACATATCTTATCTCCTTTGACACTCACAAAAGCCCTGAACAACAAAGAGTAAACACTGCAAGTCACATAATCCCCATTTCACAGGTAAGGAAACTAAGATCCTGAGCCTGGAATGACTTGACATCTTGTAGCCATAGATAATCAGGCGTTTGTCTAGTTCTGCCTCCTTACCAAAAAAAAAAAAAAAAAAGTTTGTCAGAACTACATTCATCTTTGCTCCATACATGATGATCAAAGTTCCTTTCCAACACACCTTAGGGAGTGTATCCATACAACTGGATTACTTAGTGACTAGGAGATCAAGTTTCTCAAACCAACAGCATAGGTCAAAATTAAAAACAGTATGGTTTTTGCATCTTGCTTAGTTGTTTTACCCTTTTGGAGCCCAATAGGATTTTAACACAGGCAAGTTTAAATCACTATTTTAAGTGATTTATTAAAAAAAAAAACTGTAGGTGCTCTATTGAAGTTGGGAGGGACAGAATACAAAGATATCTAAAATATAGCTCTTGTCCTCAAGGAGGTTACAATTTAGTAGGGGCCATAGGATTATAAGGTAAGACCACTTCCAAAGCCAAGATAGTATGGTGCCATGGAAAAAATGTAGGATATAAAGATAAGAACTAGGTTTAAATCCCAGCTTATTTCCTGTGTGACTTTGGACATGTCTTTTTGACCTCTGGACCTTGTTTTCCTCATCTGTAAAGTGAGCAGATTGGATTAGATGGCCGCTGAGGTTTCTTCTAGCTCTTGACCTATAACTCTCCATAATTCCGTTCAACTCTAAATCTACCATTCTAAATTATAAACCAGACCCAATTAAGGTACAGTTTTGAAAGTTTTATTTATGTTAAGATTTCTCTTAGTAAAGAATCTACTAAAGACAAAACATTTTTCTATTGTTCTTTCTCTGGTATCTCTTTCAGGCTGCCAGCCTTTACCAACTACTAGCCGAGTACTAGCCTAGTCTTCCTCTGATGTGGCTTCATCATCCCACTTATTCCCTTTGATTCATACCCTTATCTCCTCCCTCATACCCTCCTCCTGGGAGGGACTAATTACCAATCTTTAGAATATCCTGGCCTCAGCTTCTTTCTTGAACCATCCCTTGAAGGTCTTATGTACAATAGGGCTGTATACAATATTAGGGAAGCTAGGTGACTCAACAGATAGAGTGTTGACCCTGGAGTCAGGAGGACTCATCTTCCTGAGACCAAATCTGGCCTCAGAAACTTACTAGCTGTATGACCCTGGGCAAGTCACTTAACCCTGTTTGCCTCAGTTTCCTTATCTATAAAATGAGCTGGAGAAGGAAATGGCAAACCATTCCAATATCTTTGCCAAGACAACCCCAAATCAGGGCACAAAGAGTCAAATATGACTGAAAAATTACTGAATAATCATCATCATCATCATCATCATCATCATCATCAGATATGATTCAGCCCTCAAATGAATTGTGGCCCTCTCCTAAGACCTCAATCAAATCTTAGAGTAACTCTTTATTGTGAATATTTTCACATTTCTTTGGAGAGCTTTGTCTGGCATATGGGTATCTCTTGCCCAGTGGAATTCCCCCCAAGGAAGCCAAGGCAAGTTAAAAGTCTATAAGCATTTACTAAGTGTGTTCTCTGTGCCACGCACTGTGCTAAGCACTGAGGATACAAAGGAAGCACAAACTATCTTTTTCCCTAAGCTTTTGGCTAAAGCTGTGGTTTCTCAAAGGATATAGAGTTGGGCCATGTTTACCAATCACCCAGAACTTTCCCAATCCAATTTGACCACTCAAAATAACTACAATAGCATGATAGACATTTTGTGAGTGGTACAGGCGTTAAGTAGCATAGCAGTTCAGAAGAACTAGGGAATTATTTATGTACTTGAATTATGTCCCTTATTAAATTATGTCTTGGGAGCAAGGATTATCTTATAGGGGGCCATAAAGGATCAGAGATTTAGAACTGGAACGTGCCTCAGAGACTGTCTTGTTCCACTCCCAATTTTATACATAAAGAAACTGAGACCCACAGAGGTTAAATGAATTGCCCAAAGTTATACAGGTCTTTATATCCCAAGAACCTAGTATGGAGCTTTGTGCACAGAATACATTTCATACACGTTTCTTCAATTTGAATTAATTTATTTCTGACTGGGGTGACTTTCTTTTGGGAATGGCTTATGAACTGTGGTTCAGAGAATCTAACCATTTAGAATTAGCCTGGGCAAATTCACTGAATGAGAATGAATGTGACATTCTGGAAAATGAATGAATAAGCATTTATTAAGCCATACTATATACTAGGCACTGTGCTAACTTCCCGGGTTCCAAATACAAAAACAAGACAGTCCCTTCCCTCAATAAACTCTTGTTTTCATAGGGGGATACAACACATGGAGGGGGATGGTGGCTAAGGAAGAGTGTTCATATGAGGGGAGTCACAGAGATGGTTAGTGGAACATAGGGCAGGCAATTTCTATGCCTATTCCAGAAACAATAACTAGTCACAATTAAATTATATTTTCCAAAGTAGTAAGTGGAAGATGAAAGGGTATGGGTGAAAGGGTGGAAGATGATGGGGATGAAGAAGCATGGTGGTTGAATCTGAGCTGGTTAGATATAATGGACTCTCATCAATCAGGACAGTGTGGCTCCATAGTGGGATTACTGGTTTGAAGGATAAAGCAGCATCAGTGACATATAGTCACTGATGGAATATAGTCCAGATGAAGAGTCAGGGTTGGAGGACAAGTGAGTAGACAAATTTGATTAGAGCAGTGGGTTCATGTGATGGAAGAGTGGGAGTTCAAACTCTTAAGGTAGGCAAAGGTCAGATTATAAAGGGCAATGAATATCAGTTTGCCCTTGGTTTTATAAACAATAATGTTTGAAGTATTACAAAGCTTTTTACACTAAAGTTTGTTTAATTCAATCCAACAAGTATTTATTGAATGCCTACTACATGCAAAGAACTGGGGCCGCTAGGTGACACAGTAGATAGAGGGCTGGGCCTGCAGTTAGGAAGATTCATATTCCTGTGTTCAAATCCAGCCTCATACACTTACTAGCTGTGTGACCCTAGGTAAGTCACTTAAGCCATCTTGCTTCAGTTTCCTCATCTGTAAAATGAGCTGGAGAAGGGAATGGCAAACCACTCTAGTATCTCTGCCAAGAAAACCCCAAATGAGGGCATGGAGAGTTAGACACTACTGAAACAATTCAACAATAACAACAACTGAAAAAAATATGTGTGTATACATATGCATATGTATATATATATATATATAGTTACAAAATAAACATGCATGCAAAGAACTATGGTAGGGGCTGGAATTGTAACTCTAAATTCTAGGGTTGTGTAAAATAGTCACTGTCTTCTAGAAGGCTGACATTATCCTAGAGAAATGCAACACATGCCCAGATAAGTAAATACAATATGGGAATCAAAAGGAACAAGGGAGATATCAAGGAGGAACTATTGATCTAGGAAATTTTGAAGAGTAAGAGTATTGGATAGATGGGAGCAAAGAAGACTTCATTGAAGAGTTCATATTGAATAGAGCCTTTGAGAAAAGTAAAGATTTTCAAAGACAAAAAAGAAAATGCATCTCAGCCATAGAGGGATTCACTTGAATGAATGAAGGGAGACTGGAGATGCCACATGGAACTCAATGAGATACTAGACATCTAATTTGGCTGGAACCATACAATATATGAAAGATAGCAACAGGAAATAAGTTTGAAAGGTTGAGATGGAAGCCTAAAATGTAAGACCTTCAATGCTAGGATGAGGAGTTAGTATTTTTACCTTAGAGGAAACAAAGACCCATTGAACAGTTTGAGCAGGGGACTGACATGGTCAAGCCTGTATCATAAAAAGATTATTTATTGTGAGGAAAGAATTTAGGAAACTTTAAATTCATTTTAAACAGCTAATTATTCTTTTTATTCTTGTTATTAATGAAGGGATTTGAGTAGGGAAGTGAGGAAATATGGGCATCTAATGCGAGAGCAGTAAAAAAATGCTTTTTTGACTAACTCCCTAAATTAAGGGGTTTTAGGACTGAATTATTTGGGAGTAATAGACTAGTTTTCTACAGGAAACATAAGAATAAGGATTATTGGTAACAACATTTCATACTTTTTTTAAGTAGAAATTTCTTTTTCTTTTTTTTTCTTTTTTAGAAACCTAATGATCTCTGTCTTAACTTGATCCTGAGTTTTTCAAATATGACCTTCATCTGAATCTATAAGGAATCTTTGGGACTTTCAGAAATTAATTGCCTTGAAAAAACCAATCCTGACCTTTTTAGTTCACGAACTTGGACCTTAGAAACCTATAGCTCAGATAATGACACAAGCCACATTTAATAGAACCTTGGTTGGAAGAAGGGGTGCTTGGGTAGGAGGGAAGGGAGTGTAAAATTGTATTTTGTCAATTATTCAATAGAAAGTCATATGATGACTTCCATATTTTTAAATAAACAAATTAGTAGCAACTAAGGAGACGATTCCAGTACCTAGAAACACTGCAAAAACAATCAGTGAAGGTAAGAATGCTGATTTTTGCATTTTTGCTAAAAAAACAAATTCTAATATGGCAAACAGCCCAAAAGTTATTTCAATCAATAAAACATATGGCAACTGTTAGGAAGAAACCTTTGGCTTGCTTCTTTCCCCCTTCAGAGAAAATATGTTGCTAAACTGATTATCCAATAGGCCAGAGGGGGAGGGGCAAAGGAAATGAAAAAAAAAGGTACATTCCTAAGGAATTGTTTTCCTTGTGTGTGAAAAGTAGTAGTTAAAGCTTTGATGAAAAAATTCCATAGCATTCTCAAAATTCTTTGTATACTTTCTTCTCAAAACACATACACCTTATTATCACGTGCTAGACCAACAATTAAGGGCTTCACAAAGAATTTTCAGGGCACTCTGCTCCCAGATTTTTGGTTTTGAGGACAATAGCTTTTGTTTGTTTGTCCCAAACCCCTCGTATTGCTAATTGTCAATTCAAGAAACAAGATAGCCCCAAGGGGGTAGGCTCTGCAGTCTTATGAAAACCACAGAATGTTTGTAAAAATGCTTCCAAATTTCAGAGATTGTGTCAGAGATGGGGGGAAGTGCTTATCTGTTAGCCTTAAAGCCAGTTTTAGGTACTCTGTGTATATGTGTGTATGTATATACATATGTGTGTATATATATGTATGTATATTACACACTCATATATGTATATAGTGCCCCAAAAGCATCAGTGCAGTTTTAAGTTTTAATATCATATGTTTGATCTATATATTTTTATTACTTTCATTGAAGAGAATAGAAGAGTTTTAAATTGTATTTCTTTAAAATGAAAGGAAATTTATTTTGTTCTTGGAAGTAGCCAAAAAAAAAAGTTACCAAATCAAAATAAGCCAAATGTACAAATGTGGGTTTCTCTTGTAAATATCAACACCCATAATGTGCTTAAATGGGATCATTGGTGAAAGGACTTATGTCCTTCTGATTCAGGTTATTTAATGGCATCTAAAGTCAGTTTAGCTAGACTTTTGGCTTTATGATTACCATGAATTTTCTAATGGGGGACATGTTCAGCCATTCTGATTCAATTTCCATAAGTGTTGGTGACAAGATGTTTCCTATGATCTAACATTTCTAAGGAAAAAAATATGTATTCTTATAATCTTGGCTATCAGCATTAGACTAGCCTAGAGGGCAATCAGGCTGACACTTTGGGCATCCTTGGGTAACCTATATGGTAACCTGTACATGTTACATTTTTTGAACATGAAAGGGATAGGGTTTGGGCTGACCTGTTTTACATGGGTAGTCCAATCATGGCCCTCCTAATGCCCTGATAAAAATCTTGCTAGGCATTACAAATTAAGTGTGGCATATATAAAAGATACAAATGTATCACCATGTCTATGACTGTCAGAGATGAGGTAAAAAGACTTGAGTGAATAATGTAAGGATGCAGGTGTCATATATGCCTTTTGGAGCTTGAATTATAGGTAAAAATTGCCAGACATCATTGTAACACTGCTGATCTCTCTTTGTCTTCTTTACTGCACGTCAGTTACCTAAAGACGTTAGATTGCCGGTTACTCAAAAGGAACCCAGTTATTCTATTTTCCTGGTCACTTCCAAAATCTGAGGATATTCAAAGTGTCAAATAAACATGATAACTCCTAGTGTCATTGATGTGAAATGCAAGGTATGTGGAAATTCAATTAATTTTTTAATTGTTCAATCATCAAATGGTTTAAATCCTAGGCAGAGGTCTCTCCTAAAACAAATAAATGATTGACTTTGGCAATCATTAGAGAGTCTCTAAACATATATTTTTAATTGTTTTTTTTCCTTTTAATATATGGACATTAGTTCTCAGATCAAAACATGTATATGTATTATGATTTCTTGATGATGGTCTGCATATTGTCACTGAAATACACTTTCTTTGATTATTATTTGATTTTCTTGTTCTGAGTAGATACTAAAGGTCTACACTGCTTTTCTTTTTCTGTAGTCCTGTCCTACAATATTTAATACAGTGCTGTACACCCTAGAGGCAATCAATAAATATTAATTTTGTGAATAATTAAAGAAACCAAATAATACCTTCAGGCATTTTTACTTGGATCCAAGTCATTTCGATGTTTTCACATTCTTCATTACATAATCATTCAAACATTTTTAAAAGGAACTGGATCTTGTAAAACTCATTTTAGAATTTGTCTTAAGAAGAAATACTAAATATTGAGATAGTACGTATAATTTTAGACTTCAGCTAGAGTAGAATCATGAGTAAATACCTAATTTATTTATCAAGTTTGGCTTCAGGTCTAATTAAAACATTTCATTGCAATCTTATTTTATTAAAATTTTCATTTCCCAAGGTATTGAATTACTGGTTCATGTATTTAGAGATGGAAGAGATTTTAGAAGCCATAGATTCCACCTCCCTCATTTTACAGTTGAGGAAACTGAGGCCTAGAGAGGTTAAATGATTTGTCCAAGATTAGCCAATAGTCAGTCTGTGCTGAGGTGAAAAAGGAAAGCTTTCCAGGTGTGAGGGATAGCCACAGGGCATAGATGTGGAGTCATGTGGGAAGAACACAAGGAGGCCATTGTATCTATATCATGGGGTCTGTGGAAAGGGGTAAAGAGATTGTCCACAGGGCCATGTTAGGAAGAACTTTAAAAGTTAAACACAGTCTTTTATATTTGATACTTGATGTAACAGAGATGCATTAGAGTTTATTTACTGTGGGTGGGTGGGCAGTGACGGGAAAGGAGGGAACAATAGGACGACATGCTCAGATCTTCACTTTGAGGAGATGTGAGTGACATCTGAATGGAGAATAGACTGGAACGGAGGGAGACTTGAGGCAGGAAGATCAATCATCAGGACTGTCCAGGATGTTGAGATGGAGATGATTATAGTTGTGACTTCATAGGTTTGATGTGAGGATCAAATAAGATAATATTTGTAAAGTGCTAAGAACAATACCTGAAACACAGTAGACACTGAATAAATATTTCTTCCCTTCTGGAGTCAAGATTGACCATTGTACGTAACCTGAATAGTTCTTACTATAGTCGTTGTGTATAATGACTTCCTCACTCTTTTTGTTGTTGTTGTTACACATCAGCTTATACAAAGCTTATGAACCTCTGAATTCCTCCTTTAATCCCTGCTTTTTGGTCTGGACCTGTGATTTTATTAGTATAGGGAATTCAGTGGGTACAAACCCTTTCCACCAATGCTGATAGTTTCTTTGCTATATAATGTCCTCAACTTACAGTTTTGGAGACTTGCTTAAGACATTGAGAGATTAAGTGGAAAGCGAAGAAGGAAGGGAATTAGCATTTATATAGCAACTATGTCCCAGGCATTGTGCTAGGTACTATCATTTCTTTTAATAAATGATTTCACTATAGTCTCACAATAAATGTGTCACGGGAAGGACTTGACCACAAGTCTTTCTGATTCCAAAATTAGTCTTCTATCCATTTTGCTACAATATCACAATATATTTAAGCAATCCCCAATTAAGTGGTATGTATTTTATTTTCATGTTTTACTCCTACAAAAGTATCACTATGAATATTCCCATATAGACGAGAAATTTCTGTTTTTCTTTTTCTGCTTTGGGGTATATGCCTACTAATGAGATCCCGGGATTGAAAGGTATAAACATTTTAAGAACTTTTCTAGAATAATTCCAAATTGTTCACATTGCCTCAATTGTTGGACCATTTCATAATTCCAACAGAACTGTGCCTGTGTTTCTAAAATGCCTTTAACGTGAATAATATCCATATTTTATTATCTGGGTTATTTTGATGTTCATGAATTGCAAATTCATAGATTTTTTTTTCTTTTTCTTCCTAGTAGTGATTTGGATCCTTTTTCTTATGACTGTTGCATTTTTTTTCTATTGAAAACTGCCTATTCATATTCTTTGACCACTTATCTGTTAGAAATGACTTAGTCTCAGTTTCTTATACCTCTAAAATGACATCAGAAATATTTGAGTTGACTTCTAGGGGCAAAGGCAAGATGATAGAATAGAGGAAGCAGCCAAGGCAACCCAACAAATTAGAAATCCCTGATGAAACACCAAAATGGAAATCCTGAAAATCATAGAAGAGATTAATAAAATTGAAAGTAAGAAAACCATTGAACTAATAAATAAATCAAGGAGCTAAATTTATAAAAACAAAACAAAACAAAAAACTAAAATAGAGAAGCAATTTTGTTAATTTGATTATAGAAAGAAGAAAACCAAATATCCAGTATCAAAAATGAAAAAGGTGAATGTACCATCAATGAAGATGAAATTAAAGCAATTGTTAGGAGTTGTTTTGCCCATTGCATGTCAGTAAAACTGATAATCTAGGTGAAATGGATGAATATTTACAAAAATATAAATTGTCCAGATTAATAGAAGAGGAAATAGAATACTTAAATAACCATATCTTAGAAAAAGAAATTAAACAAATCATAAATAAGCTCCCTAAGGAAAAAAATCCACAGGACCAGATGGATTCACAAGTAAATTCTATCAAACATTTAAGAAACAATTAATCCCAATATTATATAAACTATTTGAAAAAATAGGTAAAGCAGGAGTTGTACAAAATTCCTTTTATGACATAAATATTCTTTTGAAACTCAAACCAGGGAGAGCAAAAACAGAGAAAGAAAACTAGAGACCAATTTCCCTAATGAATATTGATGCAAAATTTTAAATCCAATATTAGCAAGAAGATTACAGCAATATAACATAAAGATTATACACTCTGACAAGGTGGGATTTATATCAGGAATGTAGTCTAGTTTAATATTTTAAAAATATAAGCATACATGGCCATTATTAATTATAAAAACAACAAAAATCATGTGATTATATCAATAGATGCAAAAAAGCTTTTGAAAAAATAGACCATTCATTCATATTAAAAACACTTCAAAGAACTGAAATAAATGGAGTCTTTCTTAAAATGATTTTAGTATCTATCTAAAATCAAAAGTAAGCGTTATCTATAATGGGGATAAACTAGTAACCTTCCACTAAGATTAGAAATGAAACAAAGATGCCCACCATCACTACTATTATTCAATATTCTATTAGAAATGTTAACCATAGCAATATGACAAGAAAAATTGAAGGAATAAAAATAATCACTAAGGAAACAAAACTATCACTCTTTGCACATAATATGATGGCATACTTAATGAACCCTAAAGAATCAACTAAAAACTTAGTTGAAACAATAACTTTAGCAAAGTTTCAGAAAATAAAAAAAATCCACATAAATCATTAGCATTCCTATATATTACCAACAAAATGCAGCAAAAAATAGAAATAGACATTCCAAATAAAATAACTGTGAACATTATAAAATACTTGGGAGTTTACCTACTGAGACAAACTCAGAGACTCTATGAACACGATTACAAAACACATTTCACAAAAAGACAGATTGAAACAATTGGAGAAATATTCATTGCTTATGAATAGGCTCAGCCAATATAATAAAAATTACAAGTCTGCCTAAACTAATTTACTTATTCAGTGCCGTACCAATCAGGCTACCAAAAATTATTTTACAGACCTAGGAAAAATAAAAACAAAATTCATCTGGAAGATGAATACCAAGTATATCAAGAGAATCAATTAAAAAAATATGAAGAAAGGTAGTCTAGTGGTACCAGATTTCAAACTATAATACAAAATGGTAATCACTAAAACAATCTAGTACTGTTATAAGAAATAGATCAGATGATCAGTTAAATAGAGCAGAAATAAACAATTTGCAGTAGTAAATGACCATAGTAAATGACTATGTTTGATAAATCCAAAGATCCAAGATTTTGAGGCAAGAGCTTACTTTTTGACCAAAAAAAAAATATGTTGCAAAAACTGCAAAGCAATTCAGCAGAAACTAGATACCGACCAGCATCTCACACTCTATACCAAGATAATGTCAAAATGGGTACATGATTTAGACACAAATGATGATATCATAAGCAAATTAAGGGATCATGGAAAATTTTACTGTCAGAGCTATGGGCTAGGAAAGACTTTATGATCAAAGAAGAAATAGAGAGGATCACTAGCAGTAAAATTCATATTTTTGATTATATAAGTTTAAAAAGGTTTTGCACAAACAAAACCAACACAATCAAAATTAAGAGGAAAGCAGGAAACTGAGAAAATGTTTACAGCAAATTTCTCTGATAAAGGGCTCTTTTTTTTCAAATATATAGGGAACTGAACCAAATCCATAAAAATAAGAGCCATTCCCTAATTGATAAATGGCCAAAGGATATGAACAGTCAGTTTTCAGAAGAAGAAATCAAAGCTATCAATAGCCACATAAAAAAATACTTTAAATCACTATCAATTAGAGAAATCCAAATTAAAACAACTCTAAGGTACTACCTCACACTCATCAAAGTGGCTAACAAGACTAAAAGGGAGAACAATAAATACTGGAGGTGATTTGGGAAAACTAGGTACACTAATGCATCATTTATGAAACTGTGAACTGGTCCAACCCTTCTGGAGAACAATTTGGAACTATGACCAAAAAGCTATAAAACTGTGCATATCCTTTGACTCAGCAACATCATTATTGGTTCTGTATCCCAAAGAGATCAAAGAAAAGGGAAAAGGACCTATATGTACAAAAATATTATAACAGTTCTTCTTGTACTAGCAAAGAATTGGAAATGGAAGGTATGCCTATCATCTAGGAATGACAGAACAAGTTGTGATATATGATTGTGATGGAATACTATTTTGTTATAGGAAATAATGCGTAAGATAGTTTAAAAAAAACCTGGGAAGATTTATATGAATTGATACAAATCAAAGTGAGGAGAACCAGGAAAACATTGTATATAGCAGCAGGAATATTGTAAGGATAATCAATGGGGAAAGACTTAGTTACTCTGATTAAGATAATGATTCAAGAAAATTCCAAAGGACTCATAATGCAAAATGTTCTTCTTCAGAAAGAGAACTGATGAACTCTCAGTGAAAATTGAAGAATACAGTTTTGTCATTTTATGGGGTTTTTTTTTTGCTTTTTATTGTATTTTTTTTTTGCAACATGGCTAACATGGAAATATATTTTGTGTGACTTCATATATATAATTGATATCATATTGCTTGTGTTCTCAGTTCTCAGAAGGAGGGAAGGAGAAACTTTAGAACTCAAAAAAAATTAAATGAATGTTAAAAATACATACATAAATGAAAATTCATAGAAAAACAAATATTTGAGGCAAAGTTTTTTGTTTCCAACTCAACAGAGTTGCTTCTCAGCTTAGGTGAATTGGTTTTGTCCATGCAAAAGCCTCCTCACTTTGCATAACTAAGAATATCTGTTCTGTCTTTTGTGATTTTTCATCCATCTATTTTACAAATGGAGAAATCAAGTTTTAGCAGTTAATTCCAGAGCTGTGATTGGAAACCAAATCTTCTTAACTTCTACTCCAGTGCTCTTTCCAACTTAGCAATACCAAAAATGTATATCTCCCTCTGATTTTTTGTAACTCACTAAAAGTCTAGTCTTTTGCTAGGAAAAAAGTCTAATTTAAAGAAGAATTGATTCACACGTAAAATACTGTAAGCAGCAAGAAGTCCACGATTGAAGACATCAAATCTTAGACATATACTAAATTTAACAAACATCTCTTAAGCTCTTGCTGTGTGTAAGCACTGATGATAAAACTACACAAAAGAGTACCTGCTGTCAAGTGGTTTGCATATGAAACAGTTGCTGTACCATTTTTGTATATCACAAAAATGATTTTTAATGTAATTAAAACTCTAATGGCAAAACTTCAAAATAAATTACCTCTGTTTGTACTTTTAAAACAGAAGAAAATCTAAGTAAATTTAGCTGGAACCTAAATTCCTAAACTGGGTATGAAAAGGATAATTTCTGTTTAAAACCAAGGAATGAAAATGAATTTTTATTTGCATAATTTGAAACCGTGGAAATGGAAATATTTTTCATGCTTTTACAAAGCTCAAACTTAAAATAAATGCTACTAACTAAATAGCACAGGGTAAAGGATAAATGTCATCTTCCATGGATGAAACATTCTGGAAAAGTTTAATGTATAATCTTCCTTCAGGTTCTTTTCCCCATTCCAGCTGCTGCAAACCATGTATGCATTTCCATTTACATGAACCCACTCTAAGGTTTTTGCCTGGTTGATTTTTCAAGTTAATGATAGGGCACTTGGGGAAAAGATTTATGTCAGTGATGCAAAGGTTCAGCAAATTGTTGAAGAGTTTTATGCTACAATTAATCTCTCTCGCCGCTCTTACAATGGTGAGAGGTATGAATGCTGAAGAGTTGTTATAATGTAGATATCACAGGAATGCACAAGGTATGTGAATCAACTCTAACAAGCAATACAAAAATAGTTCACCGCTCTACAAATTTGTAAATCTTTCCCTACTTGCTGTGCCAGACCTTCATGCCAAAAAAAAAAAAAAAATGTGGTGGCTTTATACTGCTTTCCATTCAAACATCATCATTATCATGGTGATAGCACTCTAAGCAGGACAGTAGGAAAGGGATAGCTGCTGAGGCTGCATTTCAATTAAGCCTAGTACTGAGCTTTCTAAGTTCGTAGTCACAGTGAAAGCTGTCTTTTTTGTTTTTGTTTTCAGATTCACATAATTTTTTCTAGGGACAATTCTGACTTTGTCATATATTTTCAAGTAAGATACAGGGCCAGAACCAATTATACAGGAAGCCAATTTGCCAGCTTGCCAATTTCATCTCTGATGCTTTCACTCTTCCTTTCTAGAACTTCTCTCTCTCTCTTTCTCTTTCTCCCTCCCTCCCCTTTGGTTTAATTTGAGCAGATGGGCTTCTGATAGATATGGTATTATTGATTTATTTACTTATTATTAATAGGTAAATTAGAAAATAGATTAGCACACTTTGCCATTCAAATAAGTCTTTCCTTGAATTTTAAAAACATACCTAAGTGCTGCATTTAGAATCAAAAGACTTGGGTTCAAACTCCAGCTCTGTTTGAGTGACCTTGTATAAGTCAACTTCTCTGTATTTTACTTTGTTTATCTATAAAATAAAGGGGTTGAACAAGAGTAGTAATTTTCAAACTTGTTGGTCTCAGGACCACTTTACAGTTAAAAACTATCAAGGGCTCCAAAGATCTCTTGTTTATGTGTATTGTATCTATCAATACTTGTCATATTATAAATTAAAACTGATAAATTTTAAATATTTGCTAAATAAAAAAAATAATCACAAACCCATTACATGTTAACAGTAACATGAATAACATGCTTCTTATGAAAAAGCAACTATATTTTCCAAAACAAAGATGACAAAAGCAGGTACTGTTTCGCATATTTTTGCAGATCTCTTTAATGTTTGATTTGATAGAAGATAGCTCGCTTGTCACATTTGCTTCTGCATTCAATCTGTTGTAATATGTTGTTTTGGTTGAAATATATGAAGAAAATCTGACCTCATATATACATGTCGTTGGAAAAGGGAGGACTTTAAGAAACAAATAATGTCCTAGTATTTTTATGAAAATAATTTTGACCTCTCACATCCCTTGAAAGGGTGTCTCAGACCCCCTTGAAAGGGGTCCTTGGACTACACTTTGAGAACCCATGGTCTATATGATCCCTAACTGATTTCTTCTAGCTACAAATCATGTGAGTCAATTAGGTTGCATAAACATTACCCTGAGTTGCTGCATGACTTAATGAATAGAAGTTGGGCTTGAGTCAGGGAGATAGGGTTTAAATCCTGCTTCTATCAAATACTAGTGGGAACCAGAAAGAAGTCATTTCCACTTCTTGGTACCCCCAGATGATTCTTTAAGGTTATAAGCTTCAGACAAACTGGTGATCTGCATTGGTTTCCTGACCCAAAATAAAATAAATATCATATCATGAAAAATATAGGGGAGGCATGTACTCTTCATTGCACCTCTGAAATAAAAGCATCTACTCCAGCTAAATGTAAGATTGTTTTCCATACATTTTGTGTTTAGTTGTATGTGTATGCATGTATTCCTTTAAACAAGTGTTTAAATGCCAGATTTGTGAAGAACTTTTTTTTTAATACATTTAAAGTTTGTTTGTTCATTTGTTTGTTTTCCTGGCTTCAAGACACCTAACAGAGAAAAAAAGTTACAACAATTCTGAAAAGCCAACATAGATATACAACAGAGAAGATGTGAATGACAGCTTGACATCCCTCTCTCATAGAATTCTTCCAAAGCTAACCAGCCCTCAACTGGCAGACTTCCCTCTAATGTTAAAGGAATACTATATACATATTCCTACAATTCAATTCTATCACCCCTTCAATACTGGAGAGCTGCGGGGTGTGGCATGTACCTTGCAAGAGAGACAAGGGGCCTAACTGGGGTTTGACAACCGGAATAAATAATAGCCCATAGCTAAATCTCTTTAACTCACGGTCAACGTAGAATATTCAGTTTTTTATAAGGTAGTTGTCCTGTACTCCACCATACCCATGATGCTGGGCTGAGGTAGACCCAATGTAGAGGCCAACTAATTAACAGCAGCCCCAACTGGGCCCCAGTGTAAACAAGGGAGGAAAAGCCAGGGATCAAAGTAACAGATGATCAGCAGGGAAATTGGGCAGATGGAAGCATCTATCAAGGAGAAAAAATAGGAGTAGTTACAATGTTCAAAACCTTGTTGTTCAGGATAGAAATAAGCAGACCAAAGGGAAATTATCTAAGAGAAAGCCAAGGCACAGACCAGGGTTCAGGCAAAAGACTTTAATAGCTGGGATAACCAGAGTGGCTATGGTGGAAGTAGGACAACTCAGGGTAGCAGCTGTCAAAGAACACTGAATTCCATGAATTCCTCCTTGCAGCAGCCTCTTTGGCTGAGAAGGCACATTGTCCATGGCCCCTCTACCTCTGGATTGATGTGGTGAGTCACTGTGAGTCACCGTGGCAGAGGTTGCTTGGCAGGATGGTGTGCTGGAAAGCATGATGGACTTGGCATCAAGAGGAACCTAGGTTTAAATCTTGCCTCTGGAATTTATCATCTGTATGACCAGGTGCAATTCATTTGACATGATTGAACATAAATTTCCTCATCTGTAAAATAAGTATTATTGTATTCCGTACGTGGTCGTGAAGATCAAATGAAATAATGTACAACATCATGTTTGCTTAAATAGTGCTTAAAACATGATAATCGGCATGATAATTAAAATGGAAACATTATTGAGCTAGGGGTTAGGTAACCTGGGTTCAAGGTTATGCCAATGAGTCTGCCAATGAGTAAATGCATCACCTTTGGCATAGTTATCTCACCTCTCTGAGTTTTAATATCCTCATCTGTAAAACAGACTGGATTTTAAGGTTCTTTTTGGACCTGGTATCTTCTAATTCTTTTTTTTTTTGACAATGACTTGCCCAGAGTCACACAGCTAGTAAGTGTTTGAGGTCAGATTTGAACTCAGGTCCTGCGCTCTATCCATTGGGCTGCCTAGCTGCCTCATAATTTCTAATTCTAATAAAAGTAAAGGAGCCCACCCTTCAGGAACATCATCTTTGAGTACCAGATCAGTATTAAGCCTTGCATGGTGACTCTACTCAATTTTGAAACCCTAATTTCACTTCACCTAAGAATATTCAATCTCATGTTCCTTTTGAGACAACTCTGACGTGCAAATTTCCAGCATTTCTCGCTTGCCCTGTCCTTCCCTCTACATCTTTGATTTGATTTCCCTATTCACTGGTTTTGGATTCTGACTCCCACATTATTAATTATCATACTGGTGCTTTAACCATCGTTAACCCTTAACTTACCAGTTCTCTAAGAGAGGCTCTAGTACTTGTGACAATCTATCAAGAACCCAATCTTTTATTATATACCTATTAAACTAATTAAGTTGGAGATAGAAAAATGAAATAAGTCACAACTCATGTTCTCATCTTAAATACTTAAATTCTGCCATACTGCTCTCTAATTTTCTTGGAAGATTTCGTTAAATAGCAAGTCCTTACTATCTATGAGACTCACAGTCTAAAACATCTTACTTTGACCACCCCTCCTCTAGTATGTTGTGTTTATTAGAATGTAAATTCCTAAAGGGGTGAAAATACAAAAAAAATACTTTTTGCATTTATAGCTTAAGTTCTTGGAATATATTAAATACTTAATAAATGATTTTTGTTCATTTACCCACTTATTCATTCCAAATACTTTGAACCTAGCCCTTGTGTTTTTATTGTACTTTTTTTTTCAACCGAAGACAAGGTTTATTAAAGATCTGACATATTAGCCAGATTCTTGAGGAATCTGAGAATCTATGAGGTATTGGCTAGATTCTAAGAATCTGAGCAGTGGCTAGATTTTAAGAATTACCTCAGTGGAGACAAGATGGACCTTATCTACAGAAAGACTGTGGGAGGGATCTAGGAGTGGCCAAGTAGTTTGGGGTGACTGTAGGAGGGGTTTAAGGAAGACTTGAATGGAGTGGCCAGTAAACTGGGAGTTGGGTGAACCTAACTCCTAGGACCTGGACAATGGAGCCTACCTAGGATTAAGTGTGGGAAATGGTCTGCAGTCATAGGGAGGGCTAGGCTAGGTCAAGGGTAACAGAATTGGGAGATTGAGTGTAGCCACAATGAAGTGCTAATTGATGGAATTACGGCCTCAGGCAAACGCCAGAGATTTGGCCATGTGGGAAAGTCCAGGATTTTTCCTTTTGGGGGTCTAGATCCCATCCTCATCATTCCTCCCTCAAACAAATAGGACCCAAATTCTTTTGGGGTAAGGGGCAAAGGTCTTGGCTTCTGAAACTGCTTCCTGTTGGCAAGGGGCATAGAGCTTTCCCTACCTCAAGGAGGTCCCAAAGAGGAGGTTGACTGGAACCGAGCACAGGCTGCATCCAGGAAACAATGGGGAGACATTGGCTGGTATCCACTGTTTGCTATGAACTGTAGGTGAAATGGCCTGTACACAAATCTGACAGAAAAAAAAAAAACTGCAGGGCCCAGGTGACAGGATAAAACATCCTTAGCTCTGTTTGAATTCAGATAATTCAGTTTTCCAACCATGCAGTATCAAATCCACCTCACAGCCAGACTCAGGAATAGACAGGTGGGTAACATTCCCTTTCAAAGGAATATAATGGGGAAACTCAGCCAGGAGGATCCTATCCTAGACTAGGCTAAAATTGTCCTCTCAGCTTTTTCCCAGTGCTGACTTCCCACCAGTATCACATTCTGAGTAGCTGATGGCATTTCTTTCAGGTGGCAGATTGATTATCAATGGATTATGGTCCATCAGACAACTCAAAATAAAATCCTAGGAATTTTTACCTCAAACAACAAGTTTCATTAATCACAGTTTAGGAAAAAACTTTTCCAGGATTTACATTTCAAATTTAAATTTGTTCTGGCATAAAAAGCCAATCATTAGAGATTTCTATACATTTGCAAATTCTCAGCAAGTCATACATAACCCAAACAAGCTTTTGGACTAGTTTACACATTAAAACAATAACCAACAATAGCCAAATTATTTCAGCAGTAACCAAATAATGAAAAGTTGCTTGATGTAACTGATACAAAAAATTCACCAATTTGAAACTTGAAAAAAACCCATTGCCAATCAGGTGACTTCAGTTTTGTTAAATGCATTTCCAAATTTATTTACACAGAGAATCAACATCTCATCATTAACAGTTAAAACTACAAATTTAAAAGTGTATGCTTACTCAAGTTGAGAGGCTAGCTTCTTTACCTTGAGCAGGATGTGCTGAACCTGAGTGATGCTTCTAGGCAAAGGTTGCCTTAGGGCGCAAGGCCATTACCAGGTGGGCCCATGCTGTAGCCGCTGCCCCTCACCCGTCCTTCCTTTCCCAGGTAGGGAAGGGCAAAATCAAAGGTGAGGGGTAAAGGTTGAAACTCTCTTCTCCTATGAGAGGGGTAAACAGATACCCTCTTGACTCAAGGAAAGGGAGTAGGAGAAAGGAGTGACCAAGATATTTTCAGCTGTTCTAACTTTTCCCTGTAATCTCCATGAAGGAGGATTCAAGAGTGTAGAAGGAAGGGAGTAAATAAGCCTCAGGGAACCAAAAAGCAACTGCAGTTTTCTCCGATTACCTAGAACCAAGAGAACTGACAGAATTGGGTATATGCTTCCAGGTAGGGAGTCTGTCCTTGTCCTCTATGCTGCGGAAGGTGTACCCAGGTCCATGACCTCGAACCGAACCAGTGAACCGAGAGCCTGAGAGTGTCAGGCCCAGTGTGAGACAGCCTCATAACTGTCTGACTGAAAAGCACCTCCAAAGCCTTGGTGCTTGGAGAGCAACCTCAACTGCAGAGCAAGAAGGGGGGGGTGGGAAAGAGGGTTTATATATTTCCAGTCTTGGCTAAAGAAGAACTTGGGGTTAGGCAGTTTCCCCATATGGGACACCAACATGTTGAGGTTTAGGGGTGCTGGGATCCCAATATGATAGCATGTGGTTCCTGCTGAAAAAAATCGACCCAAGCCTTCTTTCAGCCAAAGACAAGGTTTATTAGAAGATCTGTCATACTGGGCATACTCTTAAGCAGTCTGAAAATTAGGGAGCTAATTGGCTAGCTTGTAAGAATCTGAGCCTTTACTGTGCTTTAGAAAATGGAGTATGTACACAATCTGAGTTGAGATTTTTTTTCTGTTTTCAGAATCTCCTTGGCAAACTTAACCTTGACATCTAAACTTAATATCACCTATGAAAAAGGAAATTCTCCTCCCCTAGTATTGATTTTGAGTGTCAGAGGTTTGATAGTAAATGACCTTATACTCATGCTGTTGGTGAGGTTGTTCAGGTCAAACTAGAATTGGTTGTTCTTTGCAGACATTGTTTTGTTTGTAGGTTTTGCTTTCAGGAGAATGCATGATCAGTGCTGGGCCTGAAAAAAAGCCAGAACTTCTAATATATTCACTAATGAAGGCTTATGGTAGGTCTTAAAATTTGGGGCACACAAAAAAAGAGGCAAAGTAAAACTTGACTTATTTCCACAGATATTTCATAGTCCTGCAAAATTTGCGATAGCTTAGCTCAGCGCAAGCAGAGAACAAAACAAATTGGCTCACCCAATACATGTGCTATTAAGAATTCTAAGTTGTATTTGCCAAATATTCATTTGCTATGCTAACAAGAGAATCATTTTGCAAGAGGTTAGAGGAGTCTTCTGCCTTCACTGATTATCGAAACAAGTAGAAGTTGCCCTGACCTCCAGGGAAGAACTCATTCATTTATGTACTCTGAAATCATTAATTCTGTACCTAGTATGGTCCAATGAATGTAAAAGGCACTGATTTAAATACTGGAAGAATTTTTAAAATGATGAAAAAAGCTTAAGTTCCTTCCCTCTAGGAACTTTAACAGGGAAGATCAGACAAATAACCGAATTATGATGATACAAAGTAAACTCAAATAATTACTTAGAGATTTTTTGAAAGTGCTGTAAAAGATCATAGAAGGAAGAGGTCACTTTCAGGGACAAGGACAAAGTAAAGATTTCTTCCTCCCCATAATGAAAACTACTTATTGCTAGTGGCCTCCTAGACAGAAAAAAAATGAATCAGGTACAACCAGTTTCACGACTTATAACTTGCAGCCGACTGGAATTGTAGTAAATAGAAGTCAGTCTTACTTGTTTTCTAGATTAAGTACATGCACTACAGTACATATGGCTTGAATTATGTGTAGGACTCATGCAATGGAATGCATATAGCTGGAAATATTTTACACTGTAGTAAATATAACCCATGTGGCTCAGAGCATTTCTATTGCATATTGCTGTATAATCCTTCAGTTTGCACTCTAATACATAATGCCAAAGAAATGCTAAGGGAAAAAATATGGCTGAGACCTAAAATATTTCCTCCTTTGCCTTCTCTCTACACACACACACGTGCATACACACACACACACACACACACACATACACACACACACCTTAAAAATGGTCATGTAATTAAATAGTTCTTTGCTATACTTCTCTGTTTAATTTCGGTTTCCTGTGTTTTGGTAGATCTTTTTAATCTCAAATTCAAGTCATTTCTAATGTGTGCCTGGGTCAATGTGTGCTCCTGCTGAATAGGATGTATCCCAAATTGGAAAAGGAAATGAGGTGGAATAAAAGTAAATGGGAGTTGCATGGATGTGGTCTTTAATACCAGGTGGCCCCCAAGATCTCACTACGTATTTGACTTATAACCCAATATGGTCCACAACATGTAAAAATGCAACTTGCAAAATTAGGCTGCTATATTCTTTTGCCTCTCTTCTTTTCACTTGAGGATGCACATTATACCCATAAGAAGCTCTGTGTCCTTGTTTGCAAAGCAGTTATGGTTTTCCTGTTACAAGAAAGAACTCCAAGAACCAGTGAGGGCTATGATTCCAAAACTTGTTTCCTTATTGATAAACTGCTCCTTACTGCTTGACTAAAATGTTCTTTCTCTGAAGCATGTTGTTCAGTCGTGTCCAATTCTTCATGACCCTATTTTCAGTTTTCTTGGCAAAGATACTGGAGTGGTTTGTCATTTCCTTCTCCATTTAATTTTACAGATGAGGAAACCGAGGCAAATATGGTTAAGTGACTTGCCCAGAATCCCACAGCTACTAAGTGTCTGTGGTCAGATTTGAACTCGGGCCTTCCTGACTCTTGGCCTAATACTCTATCCACTGTGCCACCTAGCTGACCTAGCTAAAATATGACTCCTATTTTATATAAACTTCTGTGTTACATGCTGAGGGATTAAGAAGGGCAGGGAACAAGCATTTATTAAACATCTGTTATGTGCCAGGGACTATGCTAAATACTTTTCTACAAATATCTCATTTGACTCTCACAACAACCTTGTGAAACAGGTGCTATTTTACAGCTGAGGAAACTGAGGCAGACAGAGGTTAAGTGACTTGTGCAGGGTCACATAGCTAGGAAGTAGCTGAGGATGGATTTGAAATCAAGTCTTTCTGATTCCAGGCTCAGTGCTGTATCCACTGTGCCACCTAGCTGGCTCAGTAGTTAACACATATATAAATGTTCATATATATATGTGTGTATATATGTGTATATGTATATGTATATGTGTATATATGTGTTTATATATATATACTTACATATATACATACAGACAGAGAGCTTTAAGATTCGCAAAAAGCCAAAAGGATCCTCATAATCCCCCCTGTGATGTAGGTGATATTATTATTCCCACTTTAGAGATGAGGAATCTGAGAGAGGTTAAGTGACTTGAACAGACAGGGTCACACAGCCAGTAAGTGTCTAAGGCCTGTTCTGAATGCAGGGTATTCCTGACTACAAGACCAACACTATACCTTCTCAAGAAAAAGAATAATGAATAGTCCCTGCCCTCATGGAATTTGTAGTTGAGTAGAAAAAATAAGACTCAGACAAATTATGATAAAACTTGAAAGCCAGGCTCTCTGAAAGGTGAGAGTTGGGAAAAGTCACTTTTGGAAGCAAGCTCAAAGAAAAAATTTCTTTCTCACTACACTGGGAACCACTGTCACATCAATGCCATCTTAAACTGGTAATCTTAAAAAGAAAAAAAAAGTTTTAAGAAGTCTTAGCAGTTGGTTTCTAAAATTAAAAAGTTTGAAAATTTACATTCAACTTATAAATTCAGCATTGGCAGTAGTATGCTTACTAATACCCCAATCTGAACCCTCCAAAACCTCTTTCTGCTGCTCCCTGTACATAGGCTGTTTCAATACTTCCATGGAGCTATGATCTCAGATATTTGAGTATTCTCTCCAATTATGCAGATTATACTCTATCTATATCTTCCTATATAATGTGATTCATGTCCATGTCCACAGCAAAGCCAATTAATGCACTAGAGAAGGCATTGATACAAATCCCACCTCAGACAATAACTCGTCAAGTCAATTCACCTAACTGGCCCTCAGTTTCCTCATCTGTAAAATGAGGGGATGGTTGCCATCAGTGTCTCCTAAGATCCCTTTTATCTCTAAATCTATGATCCTATGTTCTCCTGACATGAAGAGGTTGGCAAGTTGTTATTTCTCATTGTTACTCCATCACCCTTTCTGGTCCTGTTTCTCTTTGATGTTATCTGAGATGCTTCTTGTGTGAAATTCTCTTTTGGTAATATGCTATAGCCTGTTCACACTCACTTTCCATTGCTCGTACAGTGACATGCAATTTTGATTTTCCATAAATTGTGTTAGTCCATATTTCATAGCCATATAACAACACCAAAAGAATATCCTGTTAAAAAGAAATGTTGGTGTGTCAAGGAGTAGATTGGAATCTCTGAACGAATTACACAATTTCCCAAGTTACATGCATTTGTTTACTCTTCTCTTTCCCCTCCTAGTCAATTCTCTTCTCTGTTCATCACTTGTAAGCAGTGTCTTTCCAAGATATATGTCCTGATGTTCTAACCCTAGGCGGTGGGGGAGCCTATCTCTCTAACTGAATATCATATTCTAGACAATTGACTTTCATTCTCTTGGTCATTCCTGTGTGGGTAGGTTGGCCACATATTTTGATTGATTAGAGATCTCATTTGGGAGACTGCACATTCTTTCGTATCTTGATATAATCAATATGATGTCATCCACAAATGGGAAAATCTGCTTACCATCTATAGGGAATTCCTCTGCCATTTGGACAGTGGGCTAGATTTTCTACAGGACAATGGCAAACATCTAGTCTCTTAATTTCTTTCTGCCTCAGTTTCCTCAGCTATAAAATAGTGATAATAATAGTATCTACCTCACAGGGTTGTTATGAGGAGCAAATAAGATAGTATTTATAAAGTTCTTGACACAAAGTAGGAACTTAATAAATGCTTATTTCCTTCCTTCCTTTAAATACATAATGGCAACTTATTTGTAGCATATTGTCTTAAAGAATAGTTTATAGCACTAAGGTTATATGATCTGCTATGATGACATCACTAGTATGCGTCAGAGTAAGGACTTAAACCTAGGTCCTTCTGACTCCACTGACTTCTAACCACTAAGTCATTGACCTCATTGTTTAGTCATTTTTCGGTCATGTCTGACTCTTCATGACCCAGTTTGGGGTTTTCTTGGCAAAGATACTGCAATGGTTTGCGATTTCCTTCTCCAGCTCATTTTATAGATGAGGACACTGAGGCAACCAGGGTTAAGTGACTTGCCCAGGGTCACAAATTATTAAGCATCTGAGGCCAGATTTGAACTCTATTCATAGTTTTCATTTAAAACCCTTAGCAATATGGCTTCAGTCCATTATTCCAAGCTTATTTTTTATTACCTCCTCACATACTCAACATCTGTAAAATGGGGATAATAACAGCACCTCCCTCCCAGGGTTGTTATGAGGATCAATTGAGCTTATAATTGTAAAGTGCTTAGCACAGTGCCTGGAACAAAGTAAGTACTATATAAATATTAGCTATTATTATTAGTAAAACTAACCTATTTGCTGTTCTCTAGATGTAACATTCTATTTCCTAATGTCTGGGCTTTGTGCAGGCTATTCCCCAAACCTGGTAATACTCTTCTTCCTCACCCTCATGTTACAGCATCTTCTAGTTCCCTCAGACCACAGTTTAGCTGCCAGCTCTTACAGGAAGCCTTTCCTTGCTCCTCCAGTTTTCAGTGCTTTTCCTGCTGCTGGGATGTGTATCTCTTTTTGTATATACTTTTGTGTACATGTTTCTTTACCCTTCCCCCATCCCCTGTAATAATGTTAAGTCCTATTTCTTGAGAGCTTGACTATTTGAATGAAATGAAATTGAATTGTCAAAATTTTGTGTGTGTTATTCTTACCATCCTGTAACCACTTTTCTATTCTAAAATTCTCTAAAATCCTCACTGATGGAGCTAAAGAGAGTGTCCTAGGACTGAGCACCACATTGCATTTTGACTAAATGATTCACCAATTATTTACCAGTTTGGTGTTAGGAGTCACTTTATACTTAGCTAGGCAGAGCTTGAATAGACTAGCCCTTTAATAATTGGCACAATCTGTTCCTGGGCATATGCTTTTACAAAATGGTAGAAACTAACAGATTTTTGCATTTTTTGGGCACAGCATTCAAGAATTCAGGGTCACCCCCATGTCATGTTGTGGTATTAAAGTAGGATTTTTGTCCTAACACTTTTCCCTTAAGTGAACGTATTAGATTAAGAGAACACAAAAATTTGCTTACAGCAAACACATTCAGAGTTAAATCACTAACTTATGATGCCCTCAAAGCCTAACTGGAGGTATAGTAAATTTACTTTAGACCAATTACATTTTCTGTTAGCCCTGCTTTCATTTCTTTTTATGCTCCAGGGCAGGGCTTACTTTCATTGACATCATTTGAACATATTTAGAATTAACTATTTGAAATCCCAAATGGAAGTTACGTCAATCAATAAACAAGCATTTATTTATTGCCCACTGTATGCCAGAATCTCTCAAGTTTCTCCATGCCTAAATTTCAAGCCATTTCCACAAACTGACTCTCATTTGAAAGCTATCAAAGATTACTCTGGAGGACAAAAGGTCAAATATTCTCATTCAGACTTGAAATTTGCCCTTGCTATACTTTCAAGTTATAGGACTCTTCAATCTTTTATATCTCTCACAAACTGGAATATGTGCCATCCTCACAATCAAATAGGCAGGTATTAAACTGTCTGCTTTGTTGACTATTCCTCTCTCACCCCTATGTATCATAAACTCTGTGGAAAGGGATTATTTCCTGTTTGTCTCTGTATCTGAAGTTCCTATCGTAGTATAGAGTACAAGCATAGAGTAAATGTTTAATAAATGTTTGTTTAACTGAACTAGGTACAAGAATTTAAGAGGATATGTCCTCTCTCCACACACAAACACTCATACAGAGGGAGAAATGCCTGACTTCTTCTCCATTCCTCCATTCTTCACTCCAGTCAGATAATTGACCTTGCCACCAACTGGGTGACAAAATGTAATAACATTATAATAAAAATACATAGGCTGTCCTTTTGGAAATTTGTATCCTAAAAAATACAGAAATTTTAGGTGTTACCTTCAAGGAAAACATGTTTATACTTAGATACCTCAAACTTAAATGCTATCATCTGCTCTCTTTTACAGTTATTTGGCCCAAAATTTGAATGACCCCTATGTATAATGGGAAATTTATTCATGGGTGTGTCAAAATTACATTTTTAGGATAAGGAATGTAGTAAAATTAATAATACAAGCAGTTCAAAAATCTGGCTACAAATTAAGATGAATAAAAGCCATACTTATTGGTTTGTATTTTGTATCTGGGAAGCAAAAGTGCGATGGTTGATAGGTCTCTTCTCAGTGAAAAGGGAATGGGAGACCATGTAGAAAAAGGGGTAGATAAGATTTCCTCTGCCAAAACTGAACCCACACTTCTAGAGAGCCTAGGAATTTTTAAACCAAAAATTATATCAAAGATTGTTCAGTTCATGGCACTTCTTTGTTTTAACTTCTTCATTTGTGAAACACAATACAGTGTTCTGTCTTAATGTCATTCTAATATAATCAGTGAAACATGGAAAATGTGAAATATTGGTACATATCTTCAATCCCTGGTAAATAATGGGGTGGGGGAAGGTGGAAATCTGAAAACATCTACAAGATAATGGAAGCATGAGCTATAATCACCAGGTGTTCATGAGGAACAAATCATTCCAGAGACAACTTGATTGCTTTTTTGATAGAATTACGAGATTTACAGATGAAAGAAGTGTAGTTGATGGAATATGTCTAGCATGATGACTGTAATCCATTTGATACAGTGTGGCACAAAATTTCACTTGCAAAACATCTTTATGTGGGTTTGGATGCCAGGATGGTCACATGGACCCAAACCAATGAATAAAAGCAAAAAGAGAAAACAGGGCCAAATGGTGCTATCTTTCCTAAGGCCAAACACACTTGTAACCAGGCTGAAGAGAATTCTCTTTGATTTGGAGTTTAAGGCAATAATTACTTAAAGTGTCAGAGCAAAGCACTTAGTCATATGTCTGGGGTCAATATTTTTTTAAGTGTCAAAATATTCAGGAAAAAAAGAAAAGCATTCTATCTCACTTTTCCAGTGGTTGGCTTTAGTTAGAAGAATGAGTCAATAAATCAGTAGACATCTATCAAATACTATGTGCCAGATGCTATGCTGGGTGCTAGTGATACAAAGAGGTCTGAGATGTGTTCACTGCCCTAATTTGGAGAAACAGAAGAGATTGATAAAAAAGCAACCAACAATACAAAGTGGCATATGCGACCTGTCAGTTAAATGCTATGGACAAAAGCTAGAGGAATTCAGAAGAGGAAGACATCACTGTGAGATGCAGTGATCTGGGAAAACTTCACAGAAGAATCGGGCCTTGAGCTGCTCAGAAGAAAGGACTGCCTTTACATAAGTAGACACATTTCAGGCACTAAAAATAATATGAGCAAAGAAGCAGAGATGGAATTGCATGATCTGCACATGGTATAATTAGAAGATAAGATAGATAAATACATAGAATGCAGGTAGGTAAGGTAAAAGAGATTGGTTGGAAACAAACTATGGATTCTGGGCCTTATCTCCTTATACTTAATAGTCATTGTGGCAATATCGTACAGTGGATAGGGCACTGGACTAAGAACCAGGAAGACTGGGTTCAAATCCTACCTCGGATCCTGGATGTTTGAATCTGAGCAAGTCACCTAGCCCCTCTGGGCTTCAATTTCTTCATCTGTGAAATGGGGCCGGGGTTTGGACTGAGCCTCTGATATATCTGGCTTTAAATCTATGATTATATGATCCTGTGAACAAAAGGGTGATATGAACAAAGAAACATTTAAGGTTTTGAATACAACTCAGAATGTGGGATGGATTTGAAGGGAGAGGAACCAGAGAAAGGAAGACCAATTAAGAGAGTACTACAATGTGCAATGAAGTGATAAGGAGCTACTAGCCTGGAGAGGGGCAACGGAAGGACTAGACAAACGTGAGAAAAATGAGGATAAAGAACCGACAACACATAAGAACTGGTGGGATGAGAGATCAGGATTACCCCTGGAAGACTCGAAGCAAATTCCGTAATATGAACCCATCTCTCCTGGAATGATTTTAGACTTTAACCATCTCATTTTAAAAAATTTAACCATGATCTTAATCCTGGCATTTAAGTTCCTTTCACACTTTGAAACTAACATTAAAGTGAATAACAATAGGAACTATGAAGGGGGAAAAGGTGTTGCCTAGTGATATCTGAAATAATCAATGACATTGATAGTGGAGAACGAACCACATCTGTATCTTAGTGAAAATTCCTTCTCTTTAAGTGGACCCAGGAGAATTGTCCTCAGGCTGAGGACGTGGCAAGGTTTCAGTCATTCTGTAGGTCAAATAGTTGAAAAACATTTACCACTTGCCATATGCTAGGCACTGTCGATACAAAGAAAAAGAAATCACAATTCATCCCTGTCCTCATGAAGCTTATATTCCCCTTGGGGAATAAACTAGATTCCAACTGGAGATGAGTCAGAAATAAATCCTAGTTATTCTAATTAATTATGTGTATAGCATGCCTCTTTCAGAGGGTTTTCTATTTGTTGTGCTTGTCCTTTTTTATTTGTGTCTGACTCTTCATAATGCCATTTGGGGTTTTCTTGGCAAAGATACTAGAGTGGCTTGCTCTTTCCTTCTCCAGTTCATTTTTGCAGATGAAGAACTGAGGCAAACAGGGTTAAGTGACTTGCCCAGAGTCACATAGTAGTAAGTGCCAGAGGCCAGATTTGAAATCTGGAAGAGAAGTCTTCCTGACTAATAACCTGGGGATCTATTCACTATACCACCTAACTTTTTCTTTGAGAGGTAAAAAACCTATATAAAAGAAGACATTGATGGGGAGTCTTTGTTTCTATGGAAATTACCTAAGAGTGCTAATCCAACTCTCAGGGAGCTAAAATAAGCTTCTGTTGAAGGTAATCTAAATAGTGCAGTGGGAAAAGAGTGCTGGATTTGGAACCAAGCAACCTGCATTCAATCCCTATCTCTGCTACTGTGTGTCCTTTATCAAATACCTTAATGTCTATGAACATGAAATATAAATTTTGGACATGAAATATAAATTGCTGTGATGCTATGGAACTGCAAACATGACCTTGAGCACCTTTAGAAGTTACATTTCTTTAGTGCATTGAAGTGCAAGCTTGCCTCAGAGACCAGGCAGGTAATGCAGTTTCTAAAGCTTCTTAACTTTTTTTTCCAGGATTTGAACTATTCCCTGAAGTTACTGGTTCAGTGCCTCCTTTTCTTGTAGCTCTGTAGGTCATCTGGAAAAGGTCATTATCTTTGGGTTGTCAGTTGACATTAGATAAATAGGATTTACCTATCTTAGTCAAGGATAACAGATATGTGTCAAGTTTCCTTCCTTCCTTCCTTCCTTCCTTCCTTCTTTCCTTCCTTCCTTCCTTCTTTCCTTTCTTCCTGCTTTCCTTCCTTCCTTCCTTTCTTTGAGCAACAAGTCATAGGACCATAGATTTAAAACTGAAAGGGACTTTGGCTGTCATCTAGTCCAATACTGCCATTTTACAGAAGAGGAAACTGAGGCCCAGAGACATTAAGGTATTTGATAAAGGACACACAGTAGCAGAGATAGGGATTGAATGCAGGTTGCTTGGTTCCAAATCCAGCACTCTTTTCCCACTGCACTATTTAGACTACCTTCAATAGAAGCTTATTTTAGCTCCCTGAGAGTTGGATTAGCACTCTTAGGTAATTTCCATAGAAACAAAGACTCCCCATCAATGTCTTCTTTTATATGGGTTTTTTACCTCTCAAAGAAAAAGTTAGGTGGTATAGTGAAGTTCCTGCGATTGGTACTTAATGCTGGGTCAAATGTTAAAAATCTATTTGTCAAAACACTACTCCCTCAGCCAAACCTCTATTTTCCTGGAAAATATCCTCTTGTCATTACTTTCAATTACTCTGAGGACTATTTTACATTCCTTGCCATAGTGACTTTACCTGTAATGCTTTTATTATTTACAGTAATCTAAATTTTAATTTCTTTTTTTAATGCAAGCTAATAGAACTTTCTTAAAGATTTAACATCTCTGTACAGTCTCTCAATCAGGAATCAACAGAAGGAATTTAGGCCGACAGTTTGTAGATTAATCTTACTAAAATGCCAATTTGGCAAATTCAATTAAAAAAATCAGTTTATTAGATAATAGGGGAGAGTTGCTAGTCAGTAAAAAATTCTCGGAGAACCTTGCCTTTGTTCAAGACTTGCTACACCCCATGCCTGAGAATTCAAAAAAGGATCTCTACTCTGACATAATTTCAATAGGCAACACCTTTTCTCCCTTACTGCTGCCTTGATAATCATTTTAGCCAGTCTCACCTGTCTAAAAATGTTTAAGGAGGAAAGGAGGAGAGAGATCAAAGATATTCATGTAATATGACCTGTTCAGCCTACTTAGGATCTTAGCTCTGGACCTAGCAAGGCCTTCACAGTGTATCTAATTCGTATTCCTTATTATACAGATCATGAAACTGAGGCCAAGGAAGGTTAAATGATCTTCCCAATGTCATATAGGTATAAACAGTACAGGCAGTATTTGAGCCCAGGTTCCATTATTCTGCATTGGTTTCCTTCCATCTCTTCATTCCTTCATTAAAGATCCTACGATGACTGACTTTTCCTGCTGACCAAGAATAGAATCAACAGCTATATCTTCAAACTCCAACATCAATAATCCCTACTTCATTCATCTAACCTTTTCTGTCCTGAATTTCCAACATGAACCCTCTGGTTCTGTCAGATCTATCTCCTTATCCTTAAAAAAGGCAATATAAAAATCCCCTTCTGTTTCACTGTCTTGTGGCAAAGGGGCTTGTGTAGCTCAATGAAACTATGAACTATGCTGTGCAGGGTTACCCAGGATGGATAGGTCATAGTGGAGAATTGTGACAAGAGGTGATCCATTGAGTGAGAAAGAAATGGCAAACCACTCCAGTGTCTTTGCCAAGAAAACCTCAAGGACAGTATTAAAATGATAAAAGACATGACAATGAAAGAGGAGTTCCTCAGCTCACAAGGTGTTCATCATGCTACTGGGGAAGAATGGAAGACAACTGCAAGTAGCTCCAGAAAGAATGAGGCAGCTGGGTCAAAGCCGAAAGGAAGCTCAGCTGTAGATGTGTCTGGTGACAAAATGAAAGTCTGATGCTGTGAAGATCAACACTGCATAGGAATCTGGAATGCAAGATCTTATGAACTAAGGTAAGTTGGATATGGTCAAACAGGAAATGGAAAGACTAAACATCAACATCTTTGGTGTCAGCAAACTTAAATGGACAGAAATGGCTGAATTTAATTCAACTGATCATTACATATACTACTGTGGGCAAAAAATCCCTTAGAAGAAATGAAGTGCCCTCATAGTCAATAAAAGGGCGAGAAAGGCAGTACTGGGGTATAATTTAAAAAATGGCAGAATGATATTTGTTCAAATCCAAGGCAAACCATTCAACATCATAATAATACAAGTCTATGCTCCTACCACTGATGCTGAAGAGGCCGAAGTTGGTCAATTCTATGAAAACCTACAACAACTTTTAGAAATAACACCAAAGAAAATATCATATTCATCCTAGGGGATTGGAATGCTAAAGTAGGAAATCAAAAGATATTTGGAATGTCAGGCAAGTTTGGCCTTGGAGTAGAAAATGGAGCAGAGCAGAGACAAAAAGAGTTTTCTCAAGATAACTCACTGGTCATACTTTTTTCACTCTTTTTCAACAATTCAGAAGGTACATGGATATCATCAGATGTTCAATATCAAAATCAGATTGATTATGTACTTTACAGGCTTAGGTGGAGAAACTCTATACAGTCAGATAAAACAAGATCTGGTGCTGACTGTGGCTCAGATCATGAGTTTCTTATTGCAAAATTCAGACTTAAATTGAAGAAAATAAGGAAAACCACCAGAACATATAAACATCCCTAAGAATATGAATTGGAAATGATGAATAGATTTAAGGGATTAGATCTAGTAGATAAAGTGCCTGAAGAACTATGGACAGAGGTTTGTAAAATTGGACAAGAGGTAGAAACAAAAAAACTTCCCAAAGAAAAAGAAAACCAAGAAAACAAAATGGATGTCTGATGAGGCTTTACAAATAGCTGAGGAAAGAAGGAAAGCAAAAGGGAAAGGAGAACGAGAAAGATTCAACTGAATGCAGAATTCCAGAGATTAGCAAGTAGAGATAAGAAGGTTTTCTTAAATGAGCAATGCAAAGAAACAAAAGAAAACAATCAAATGGGAAAGACAAGAGATCACTTCAAGAAAATTAGAGATATGAGGGAATTTTCATGCAAAAATGGGCCAGAGACCCAACTGTAGAAAAAGATTAAGAAGAGACAATAAGAACCTACAGAAGAGCTATAAAAGAAAGATCTTAATAGCACTGATAACCTCAATTGTGTGGTTACTGATCTAGAGCCATACATTCCAGAGAATGAAATCTAAGGGGGTTTAGGAAGCATTGTTAACCATAAGACTAGTGGAGGTGGCAGAATTCCAGCTAAGCTATTTAAAATCCTAAAAGGTGATGCTGTTAAAGTACTGCACTCAGTCAGTATGCCAAAAAATTTAGAAAACTCAACAGTGGCCACTAGATTGGAAAAAATGAGTTTATGTCTCAATCCTACAGAAGGACAATGCCAAAGAATGTTCAAGTTACTGAACAATTACACTGATTTCACATGCCAGAAAGGTTATGCTTAAAATTCTGCAAGCTAGGCTTTTAGTAATATGTGAACTGAGAATCAGCAGAAGAGCTGGCTGGTTTTCAAAGAGGCAGAGGAACTAGAGACCAAATTGCCAACTCTTACTGGATTATGTAGAAAGCCAGAGAGTTCCAGAAAAAAAATCTAATTCTTCTTCAGTGATTACACAAAAGTCTTTGTGTGTATCACAACAAAATGTAGCAAGTCCTTAAAGTTGGAAGTACCAGATCATCTTGTTTGTCCTGAGGAACTTGTAAGCAGGTCAAAAAGCAATAGTTAGAGCCAAACATGGAACAACTGATCGGTTTAAGATGGGAAAAGGAATGACAAGGTTGCATATTGTCACCTTATTTTTTTAACTTATATATAGAGCACATCATGAGAAATACAAGACTGGACAAGTCAAAAGCTAAAATTAAGGTTGCTGGGAGAAATGTCAACAATCTTAGATAGATATGCAGACAGTACCACTCTAATGTCAGAAAGTGAAGAGGAATTAAGAAGCCTCTTGATGAGAGTGAAAGAGGAGAATGTAAAAGCTAGCTCAAAGCTTAATATATTTTAAAAAAAAAACCTAAGATCATGGCAACTGATAGCATCACATTCTGTCAAATAGAGGGAGAAGAAATGGTAGCAGTGTGAGATTTTTTTATTCTTTGACTCAAAGATCACTGCACATGACAACTGCATTCTTGAAATTAAAAGAGGCTTATTCCTTGGAGAGAAAGTTATGGCAAATCTGGACAGTATGCTAAAAAGCAGAGATACCACCTTTACCTTGCCAACAAAAGTGTGGTCAAAGTTATGATTTTTCCAACAGTAATGTATGGCTGTGAGAGTTGGACTATAAGGAAAGCTGAGTGCTACAGCATCTACACTTTCAAATTGTGGTGCTAGAAAAGACTTTTGAGAGTCTCTTGGACAGACAAGAGATCAAATCAGTTAATGCTTAAATAAATTAATTTAGACTACTCATTGTAAAGATGAATACTGAAGATGAAGCTTAAATACTTTGGCCACATAATGAGGAGACAGAACTCATTGGAAAAGACCCGGATTTTGGGAAAGATTGAAGGCAAAAGGAGAAGAGGATGGCAGAATATGAGATGGATAGATAGTGTTATGGAAGCAATAAGCAGGATCTTGGACAGACTTTAGGAGATGACATAGAGTAGAAGGGCCTGGTGTGCTATGGCCCATGAGGTCACAAAGAGTCAGACATGATTGAAATGACTGAACAATTGGAAAATATTTAACAAAATAAATAAAATTATAATAGAGCATAGATAATGTTAATATTTTGGTTTTCCAAGTCAATATGCAGCCACAGGGATCCATATGTGTAGTTTGGTGACCCCTATTTCTATTTCAATTTGACCTGAAGATAATTAGGAATTCCAGCTAATGGATAGGTTTGGAAGGCAGATAATGAATTCTGTTTTGGACATGTTGACCTTGAGGTATCACTTGAATTTCCCAATGTCCTTGCTGTCTGTGGTTAAGAACAAATCAAATGCTTCCAGATTTCTTCATAAATTTAAAGGCAACATCAAGTTTCCCCACATATGCCTCACAGCCTTCTCTTCTCCATAAGAAATATCTCATTCTTTCATCTAATTCTCATATCTCCAGTCTGTTTATTATTCTATTTCCCTTCTTCTAAATACAGTTCCAGCTGTCTATGTCTTCTCTAAAATGTAGTACTCAGAGTTAAATATGATCCTACAGATATAATATGACCAGATCAAAATATTTTGTTTCTATGATCTTCATCAACTTTGAAGCTATGCCTCTCTTTATATATCCTACCACCATATTAGCTTTTTTGGCTGCTATGTCATACTGTTGACACATATCTCTCCTCCCCATCTTGTATTTATGAAGTGTACAACTTTATGTTTATCTTTATTAAATTTTCATCTTCTCTAATACAGTCTATTCTTCTAGGTTGTCAAGATCATTTTTGATCCAGAATATGTCATCTGATGTCTTAGCTATCCCTCCCAGCTGTGTGTCACATACCAGTTTGACAATAATAGTAACTATCATTTATAACCTGCTTTAAGGTTTTTAAAATAATTTATAAATATTATCTAATTTGAGCATCACTACAAACCTCTGATATGAGTATTACAGGTTATATATATATATATATATTTTTTATATATATTTATATATATATATAAAACCTGTAATATATATATGTAATATATATATATATATATATGTCTGTTTTACAGTGGGGGAAACTAAAACTCAGGAAAGGGGAAGTAATTTTCTTGTGATCATACCATCAGTAAGTTCCAGAAACAGGATTCATACACAGGTAGGTACCTCATGATTTCATATTCAGTATTCTTTGCAAAACATCATAACACCCCTCAAATTTGCCAGTTCAACCTTATTCCAAATTATTGATGAAAATGTTGAACAGCATGGGGCTAAAGACAGATTTCTGACGCCATCCACCAGAGACCTTCCTCTCAGTCAGTCAGTCAATAAACATTTATTAAGCACTCACTTTTTGTCAGCACTGAATTCAGTGCTGGGGATACAAAGAAAGGCAAAAGATAGTCCTGCTTTCAATTAACTCATTCTAATAGAGGAGACTACATGCAATCAACTGTATTCTGACAAGGTATATATACATGATAAATTTGAAATAGTCATCAGAGAGAAGACACAAAAATTAAGAGGGATCAGGAAAGGCTCCCTATAGAAAGTAGGATTTTAAGGGCAGCTAGGTGATGCAGTGGATAGAGTAGTGGCCCTGGAGTCAGGAGGATCTGAGTTCAAATTCAGCCTCAGACACTTGACGCTTACTAGGTGTGTAACTCTGGGCAAGTCATTTAACCCTGATTGCCTCACCAAAAAAGCAAAATAAATAAATAAATGAATTAGGATTTTAGCTGGGACTGGAAGGATGCCAGGGAAACCAAGAGGCAGAGATGAGATGGGAGAGTTTTCCAGGCAGGAGAGATAACTACTGAAAATGACCAAAGATGGAAACAGAGTGTATTGTTCAAGAAACAACCAAGAAACTGATGCTACTGGATTGTAGAGAACATGGTGAGGTGTAAGGTTTAAAGTATATCTCTGGGGATGGGGGGTGAGAGGGAGGTTATGAAGATCTTTGAATGCCAAAAGATTTTGTATTTAATCTTGAGATGATGGGGAGCCACTGTTAATGATGGATTGAATCTTTCAAATGGCTCCAAATCTATTTTACTATAGTAAAATATAGACCTAAATATACTGTATCTACAGATTCTGAATAGTCTGATCTACCAGTCTAGTTACTCTGTTAATAATGGAAATGAAATTAGTTTGACATTACTTGTTTTTAATGATTCTGCATGGCCATTCCTTTCCTGGTGCTCCCATTCCCTTAATGTTTTCTACAACTTGACCAGGAATTGAAAGAAAGCTCTAGGTCTATAGTTTACAAACTGTAGCCTAATAATAAATACTTACCATATTAAGAAAAACGAGCCATGGAACTAGCTCTGAGTCTGTAATTCAATAGCAACCTGATTCTTAATAAATCAGTATTTTGCTTCTCTTTGTCCCAAACCAAGTCAAATTTAAAAAGGAAAAATACAGATGAAAACAGTACTGTTTACTTGACAAATCACTTTTTTCACAACATCTTCTTGTGAGTTCAGTATGGTACATATTATTATCCCCAATTTAAAGATGATGAGACTTGATCATAGAGGTGTTAATTGACTTACCCAAGGTCATAGTGGCAGTAAGTAAAAGAGCTCATATCCTAAGCTAGGTCTTCTCACTCCAACTCTGGGACCAAGACACCAGAGGTGTCAACCATGTGGTCCACAATAATTTCCAGTGCAGCCTGACCTAGATTAAATGTAATTGGGAAATATTTAACAAAATAAATTAAAATACAGTAAATATAGATATATTAATACATGTTTTTAAGTCAATTTGTGACCCACAGGGAACCTTATGCACCATTTAGTGGCTTCCATTTCTATGTGAGTTTGACACCACTGTACTACCCTATTCAATCTCCTCCATGCTCTGCAGTCACTTTTTTCCCCGAACTCCATTGCACCTATCCCCAAACTCCTTTCCCAGTAATCCTCATTTGCATAGCAATAATACTGTAGTATCAAATTACGCTGGAGATGAAGATGCTTTTGCAATATTAAAAATCCATTTCATGTGCATAAGAAATTCATGCAGTACATTTTTGCAGCATTTGTCCTCTGAGAATGTTCAGACTTCATCAGAAGCAATATTTCTCATATTTTACACATAGACAACTTTTTTTTTTTAATGAAAGCACAAAAAGAGCTGCATTCAACCTGGACTGACATCTAAAGCAAGTGATTTCCCAAGCAAGAAAATCACTTCGAATGTCCAAGTCTCACTTTTCTTGATATATTTCTTTCCCATATGCGCGGTAGTGATCTTTATGGTGTAATTGAATGAGGGATGTTGGAGTCTACTCTTGGAAATCTAAATGGTATGTTCCCAAGAAGCAGAATTAATTCCAGATGCACCTGTACTTTTCAAGAAGACAGCAAATCCAAATGTTGCATGTTGCACATACCAGTTACACCATAAACCACATTGAAAACTACTGGACCCCTGTTGCTTTTAGAGGAGGCTTAGGGACTGCAAAGAGATTGTAAAGGTTAAGGTTACACAGGATTCCCTTTATGAGCTATTGGAAAAATGCACAGACTCAGATTGCTCACACATTTGATCTACCTGTAGGGTGTTTCTCTGTTTCGCTGTCATCCATGAATATAATACAGCATACCCTTCCCATTTGGAGGACAAAGTCTAGAGATCCTTACGAATAAACCCATCTTTCAGTATTGGCTCCCACCATAAAATGCTTCAGACAGCTGCTCATTTTCTTTTCAATGATCTCCCCTTTTGATCATGCTTTCCATTCCTCATTGTATTAATTAATTAAAATAAATGGAGTGTCAAAATTATGTCAGGCACTGGAAATAATATGTAAAAAGAAATATTCCCTACCTTCAAGAGACTTACATTTCCATCACAAAAATTGATAATTTCACATCCATGTTTCTCTCATGTGAAAATCAGATTCTCTCACAGCTTGAAATTTCTAATAATGCAAACTCCAAGCTGACTCATCAGAAGTATATGGGCTTAGGTATTCTTCTATGAGTTCTTAGACCTAGGTTGCTCCTGTTTCTACTATAGATTGTGAATGATGTTTTCTGTTTAGTACTTAAACCACCAGTCATTTGATCTTAGAGCTGAGTCAAGCTAATATTATGGTATCAATGAATTAAGGATATGATGAAAATTTTACAAAATAATGAAGTCATGGTATCACTCTAATTTTCATTAGATTGCACAAGGGGAGAAAATGGGGAAAACAATAACTTTGCAGTTAAAAGCTGGAGAATTGATCCTAGCTTTCATATTTATGTGATCTTAAAGAATTTAGCTTCTTTTGGCTTCAGTTTTTTCTTTCCTTCTGTCTACACAATGAGAATCTATGGTTTTAAATTATATCTGGAGTCCCTTACAACTCTAAATCCTACAGTGCTATGACTTTAATTTTGTAAATTCCATGTTAATATTTATATCTCATATAATAGGAAAGAATATTTAAAATGTATAGTATGTTAATTTTTTAATTTTACTTTTAATTTGTGGAATAAAATAAGCATTTCCATAACAGCACAATACAAAAGATGACATATGAAACTGTAAATCTATGTACAACTTGCTATTCTTTTCAAATATACAACAAAATTATCATATAAATTTCTTTTTTTTCTTAATTTTCTTTGATAGGTTTGTAAATACAATATATTGAGGTGGAATTTTGCTCTGACTTTTTAAATGAAGACTAAGCAAGCCTTGATCAGACATTGATGATCTTTAATATCTATTATTTTTCCTTTTAACAAGGAAGAAATTCCCAAAGCTCAAGGTCATCCACTAGCATTGGTAGACTGTAGTATTATTAGAAAGAAAGTTACAGATTAAAAACAAAACAAAACAAACAAAAATGAGAATCCTGAATCTTTAAAACTAGAGAGTTTACTATACTTGGGTTCTCTTCTCAAAAGGCCCATGAATTAGACATAGAAGTAAATAATGTCTTCAACTAAAGGTCAAGATCTACCATTATAACTCCCTTCAGGGAGAGAAGTATTGCACATCCTATATTAGGAAATGGCTGATAAGCTGATGTTTAAGTAGCAGTTTTCTCAAATTGGAAAATTAATAGAAATATTAATTATACTTGGATTTACTTTCATTTTTCATCCTCTCTCATTCCATTATTATTTTCTATCACCTCATTGTGAAATCCAAATTCAAATGCATTTCACATTTATCAAGTGCCTACTAGAGGAAGATGCTCTTCAAACCATGGTTGGGATTGAGATAAATAAGACAGTCTCTGGCTTCAAAAAGTCTACAATCTAGTCAGGAGAACGAGATATGTACAAAGATAAATAGAACAGAAAAATAGACTATAATAAGAAGTCCAAACAAAGAGACTTCAGAGGAGGGAGAGGTCACTCAGAAAGAAGGGATTCATGTCGTCTGAGACCTCAATGCACACAATCTCATTCTGGTTTCATAGATCTTTTAGTATGAAGATTAAGATATTACATGTGAAAATTATTTTAAAAATTAAATAAAAAGTAAATACACAAGCAAAACTATTGATATGTTCCTATTTCATAGTATATAGACATCAAACTTAGAGATCATGTAGTTCACTATTGACTTGACTCATTTTACAGATAAGGAAACCTGAGGCATCATTCCACTTTTTTTTACAATATGTCTGTAATCATACATTGGTAATAAACTTCATTGTTATTCTTCAGAGGCTTTGCAGCTGTTTCTTAAGCCTGAGGTACCCTCTCTCTCTCTCTCTCTCTCTCTCTCTCTCTCTGTCTCTGTCTGTCTGTCTGTCTGTCTGTCTGTCTCTCTCTCTCACTTTCACTCTCGCTCTTTGTTGAATTCCTATGCATTTTTGAAAAACACAACTAAAATATCATGTCCTTTAGAAAGTTTGCATGACTATAAAACTCTGTATACCCTTTGATCCAGCAATACTACTACTAAGAGATTTTTTTTAAGAGATTTGAAAACAAAAGGAAAAAGGACACACATGTGCAAAAATACTTACAGCAGCTTTTTTGTAGTGGCAAAGAATTGGAAATTGAGGGGATGCCCATCAATTAGGGAATGGCTAAACAAGTTGTAGTATATGAATGTAATGGAATACTATTGTGCTATAAGAAATGATGAGCACACAAATTTCAGAAAAACCTAGACATGCATAAACTGATGCTGAGTAAAGTGAGAAGAACCAGAAGAACATTGTACACAGTAACAGCAACATTGTGCGATGATGACCAACTTTGATAGACTTAGCTCTTCTCAACAATACAATGATCTAAGATAATTCCAAAAGACTCATGATGGAAAATTTTGTCCACATCCAAAAAAAGAACTATGGAGTCTGACTGTAGATTGAAGCATGCTATTTTCTCTTTGTTGTTGTTATTTTTTTTCTTTCTCATGTTTTTTCCCTTTTGTTCTGATTGCTTCTTCTTTCACAATATGACTAATGTGGAAATATGTTTGATATGATTGTACATGTATTGCCTATATCAGATTGCTTGTCATTTTGAGGAAGGATTAAGGGAGGAAAGGAGAAAAAAATTTGGAACTCAAAATGTTGAAAACTATCTTTACATGTGATTAGAAAAAATAAAATACTATTAAATGGGGAAAAATAAAGAAAAGCTTCTTAAGTCAAAAAAAAAAGTTTGCCTGATCCCCAGGTTAGAAATGATCTTCCCTCTTTGACTTCAAATAATACTTTATCATAGAAAATTACAATGCATTTAAATGTAGTATTATGTATTTTAGCTACTTGTATTTATATGTTATAATCTTACTAATTGCTCTATGGCTCAAGTCACTATCACTTTGACTTTCCAGTGCAAAATACCAGTTCTTAGACATCACTCCCTCATACATGTTGTCTTCCCCATTAGAATATAAGCTCCTTGAGGGCAGGAACAATCTTGCTTTTTGTATTTGCATCCCTAGTACTTAGCACAGGGTCTGCTATATAGGAAACCCTTAATTCAAAAAAAAAAGTTTTTCATTCATTCTCTCAATTATTCATTTATTACTAGACTTACTATCTGAGGGCAGAGACTGTCTTAGAGTATTTCCTAGAGAGCTGAGAAATTAAGTGACTTGCCCAATATGTGTCAGAGACAAATTTGAATTCAGATCTTCCTAGTTTTGAGAATGGCCCTCTCTCCACTAAGCCACACTACTTCCCAAATTGTCATTATTGTGAACAATACTGCTCAAAGCAATACTGTGCAGACAGGACAGATCTTCCTATTCTTATTTTACAAATGGGAAACTGGAGCAGAGTTGAAATGGACAGCATGCAGGATTGAGTCACATGTTGAAATTACACAAAACACAATCCCAAGATTCAATCATTCAACCAGATAACTTTAGGTTCCCTTGGCTGGGCAACTTACTCCAAAGTGGATTTAATTATGGAGTGGAATAAGTCATTTTAAAGCTCCAACCCTGGGAAGTCCCAACCCTTACATGCCCCACTCAAGGTCTAACATCAAACAATTTTAGCTAAGCCTGAGGTGTTTCTTAACCCTTTAGGAATTTCAAGGGCTAGAGAAGCGATAGGTGTGAATAATGTAGGTTGTTTAACAGCAAGGCTGTCTTTCATGTCTCCTGTGATGTTTGGCATCACTTAATAGGTCATTTTGTAGATTTAGAAATTCAAGGGCATCTTATTGAGGTTGAGTATTTCCTCCCAGGCACTTACCCTGCAACTCTGGTAGTTCCATCAGGCGAACAGCAGTACCTAGTTGTGGAGGCCAAGCCCAGTGGAAAGATTCTCCTCAAGTGTGATTAACTGAAAGAAACAGGAGCACTGTTGCTCCTAAACACTGTTGCTTTTTCTAGTCCAAAGAGAAGGAAATGAAGTAGGATGGGAAAAGTACTGACTCTTAAGTCAGAAGAGATGAGAAGGTCTGAGTTTTCTAATCAAGGCTCTGTGGCTTACTAATTGTATGCTCATAAGCAATAACTTAACCTCTCTGGGCTCTGTTCCAATCTATAAAATGAAAGGATTTGACTAGTCTACTAGTACCCTCTCACTCAGACTATTTTGTATTTAATTATTATACATTCATACATGTACACTTTAAATTCATGCTGTATGTATGTATATATGTATAAATATACATGCATGTTTATATTGTACTTGTTATTTTCCCAGTAAAATGTAAGGTCTTTGCTAGTAGAAATTGTTTCATTCTTCCTGCTTGTATCTCCAGTGCCCAAAACACTGCCTGGCGCATAGTAAGTGCTTAATAGTGCTTGTTGATTGGTTGATTGATGGCCTCCCAATAATCTCTCAGCTTTAAGTGCATCTATGATCTTCAAACTAACTAATAGCATGGTCATAACTTTATTGTTTTTTTGTTTTGTTTTGTTTTGCCAAAGAATGTTAGAAAATTTCCAGGACAAAGAATAGGGTTTCTTGCACTTTGTAAGATTTAGGTTTGACATTGGCCTTATAAATTATCTGGTCCAACTCCCCTCATTTTATAGATGGAGTAAATGAGGCACAATGAGGTTGGATGACTTCCCAAAGCCATATGGATCATAAGAAGCACTGCTGGATTTTGAATCTGGATCTTTTAATTCCCAATAACAGAGCTCCATCCACTATGCTGCCATGATGCACCAACTAAAAAAAGTTTCCAGGCATGAAAATATGTAACATTTCAGAGCTAATCTCACAAAAATAATCTCCAGACCAATACATTAGCATGTTAATTTAACCATAGAATAATTTTCTCGTTGATCTCTGAAGAAGTCAGTGAGGGGGGAAAAAGATATCCTCAAAGTAACATACCTGTCAGGGTTGAATGACAGCTAAACTTTTCTCCAGTTGATGAGGAAATGTTAGCAAAATAGAGCAAAGTCAAAAGTCAACAAAGATGGTCTTTTATCTCAGGGGTTCTAAAAATATAGTTTCACCAAGCAAAAGTAATCCATTGGTACCTGCAGGTTGACCATGGAAAGTCTATTTCATTCAAAAAACATATATTAAGTGACTACCAAGTGAAAAGCACTATATTAGGTGCTGATCTGGTATGGTCTGGCAAAAGAATGGCCAGGGGAGGGGAGAGATTAAGCATGGTCTGACAAAATATTGCTATAAAGGCTTTTCTAAGCTGCGGACAAGTAGGGTTGACTATGTAAGCATTCCTGAACAATAATCTGATGGAAAAATATATGTGAGTTGGTCAGTCAACATTTATTAATCACCTCCTATGTACCAGGCACTATACTAAGTACTGGGAATATTGTTGTTCTTCCTTTGTTCTCAAAGAGGACCAATGACATGATGAGTGTGATGTCTTGACTTGTGTGTGAATTGGATTTTAGTGAGGCAGAATTGCACAAAGTCATCAGCCTTACTCTCTCCTCCAGAGTCATCAGAGTCCAGCAGCAAGACAAAGGTCAAGACAACTGGTGATGGCCCAGGATGAAATCGGTCACCTTGGCCTTTCTAAATTAAGGTCTTTCCCAGGTCTCAATTTGTTTAAAGCCACACCCATTCAATGAGTAAGAACTAGGTAAGAATTGAGACAAAAGATGGCCCAATTTACCATACTGGAAATACAAAGAAAAGTAAAAGACAGTCCCTGCTCTTGAGGAGCTCACATATATCCAACCTATGGCCAAAGATCAAGACATGAATTTGAAAAATCAATTATGAATCCACACGTATATAATAAAATTGGCTTCTCTTTGCATTTTTCTATTTCCTCTTAGAAGCAGAAAGTTTCTGGGGCAAGCATATCACTTTTGCACGTTTGCAAAAGAATGAGTAGATATCTACCATCTTGATTTGGAAAAAAAAAATATTCTTAGCAGTATTGATCTTTCCCTTTAACAGTCCACGAAAGTTGCCTTGCTTGAACCATTCCATCACTCTGTGACACTGTGAACTACTGTGGACAATGATAATTTACCTGAATTCATTTCTCAATGATTAATACTCTATCATTCCTACCACATTCCAGTGATTCTGAATCCTGTTTCCATTGTTCAAGTCTGATTCTCCATGCCCTCTTGATTACTCCCTTCTTCCCAATCTATTCAACTCAACCCTGAATCCCAACTTTCCACTCTAAAACCTTTCAACTCTTTCATTGAACTCTTTAGATATCATCTTAAACCTTTCACTTTCTCACCTCAGGTGTCTTCTACTCACTGAACCCCAGCTCCCTTCTGATAACTTAGCTTCCTTACCTATATTTTCCAATACTGGCTGGACTTTCACTCATGCCCCAGGATTCACTACTCATGGTGAGGAGATTAGATTATTTCTTTCTTTCCATTGCAACTTCAGGTTCTCAATCTACCATCACCACTCAGTAACCTCTTTTCATTTATCATTCATTCATACCAATCAAGATTCTAATAGCTGTTGTTTACAGATGTTCAGGATATTTCCTTTCCTTCCTCTTTGAGTTCTGTGCCTAGATCATAGTATCCGAGGTTCTATCAAGGGCAGGTCCTTTCCATTGGTAGAAACAATTAGGTTCCTCTTCTGTACGTGTAAGGAGGCCTAAAATTAAATGTTTTGTGCTTGTCATATAACTATTGTGCTACAAAATCATAATTGATTCTAGTGATTTCATTTCTAATGGCAAAAATGATTCTGTATCGTAACATGATTTGTCATTAGCTGTGTAATATAAAATTGATTTAGCTATTGAATCTGGTATCTACTAGACCTGTTCTACTCTTTTAACCTAATAATTTGTTTATATTTATATATTGACTTAATTTTATAGTTTTAGCTGCACTAAGACATTTTTAAGATGGAGTGAAACTGAAATTGATCTAACTGAGTTATTAAGCCTACAAGTGGAGGACTGGATGGAATTGGTTGCAGTTTGCAAAATCTGGTAGTATGTGGTTATTGAGAAATTGATTTTTGATTCATAGTCATTTCACAATATTTTTTATTGACTAAATGCTTTAGTTTCATTATCTCATTTAATTCTTATAGCAAACCTGTAAGATAAGTAGTACTAGGCATTATTATCAACTCCCTTTTGTAGAAACTATTATTCAGTGATGTTAAGTGAGTTATCTAACATCACACAACTGGCTAACAAATGATGGAACCCAGAATTTGAGTGCTGGTCTTCTGACACAAAGTGTAGAATTCTGTCTGTCTTGTCGATGGCATTTGCATAGTTTCTAATGCTCCCACCAGTATAACACTAAACTGTCATTTATAAGGGAAAAATTTGCAAGGGCATGTGTATATGCATGTGTATTCATGTACCTTAGATATCTTACATAATTCAATACAAGGAGGATTTATTAGACACCTACTATTCTAGAGAATAGAAATGCAAGAATGAAAATGGCACAATCTGGGTAAGAGATAAAGAAGGCCTGAACTAGGGTTGTGGCTGTGTGAGTGCGATGAATGGGTCCAATACAAAACATGTTGTTGATGGAGAAATGACAAAATTTGGCAACTAATTAGATACACTGTGAGGGAAAATAAGGAGTCTAAGATGATATTGAAGTTGTAAGGTTTGGGGTGAGTAGAGTGATGGTATCTTTGACAATAACAGGGAAGTTCAAACGAAAGGAGAAAGAGAAAGAAATCTGGATGTAAATTGAAACTCACCCATACATACTCATCTATCCCAATCAAAGTTAAAAAGGAAGGGAGGAGGAGATGATGCTCAGATGACTACCTCTGAGTTCAAAGTCAGTCTTCCAAAGGGCACATCCCACCGTCATCAGGTGATCTGGAGGCCAGAGTGTTGGCATGCTGATGTATATGGGAAAGAGATGCAGGAAGAATTTCCCAATGAGACCTGGACAGTTGCTGCTGTGAGTATCCTTAGGGGTCAATACTGGGTGATGTTAGGGACTTGCATATCAGAGAGAAGGGGCATAATGCAAGGAGTATTGGAGGAAAATGCTAGGTGTGATTGGGTTGGAAAGAAGTCTTATGAATGATTATCATGGCAAGGGTGGGAGGCAATCCATCCTCCTAGTCTCAGTTTGACTGATCACACATCATTTACCACAGCCCCTTTGAGGTTCTGCCTAGACATCCTCCTTAAATTCCACTATTTTGGGGGATCCAAGGAGCAAAAAGTAACACAATACAAAAAATTCAAAGTGGTGAACCCAGGGGATATCAAATCCCAGTACGTGAGTACAAAAACATGATCTGATTTTGGAAAGAACATGTTTAAAGCCAAAATTTAATGATTGTACAGGGCAACAATACAAAGGATAGAAAACTGCATTTAATACCATTGGCTTCATAGAAAAGACCAATAGCAGACAATGTCATTTTATATCTGCAGTGTTATAGCCTTTTCCCTGTCTCCAAACACTTGACTCAGCAAGAGCTAACACATCTGTGGAGTCAGACATTTCAGATCTTTTCCTGGATTCTTTGCTACCCATTTAGTTCACTTCTCACCATTTAATAACTCCAATCCTCTAAGACAAAATACATCAAGGAATCTGTGGTCTCATCCATGTGGGTATTTCCTCTAATGAGGCAAATCACGATCCATCCCCACCTTACAATCCTGTGTCACAATCCACATTTTTCCATCAAGGTCAGGGAGAAGAGGTTTTTTGGGAGGGAGTTCATTCAATATTCTGGAGGTTATTCTATAAATCTCAGTTTTACAAGGAAATAAACACAGCATGAGTGTTGATCATCTGTTTTCCAGATCATATTGTTTACATGTTTCATGCATACATTTTGTCATTTGTAATATGCTGCACGTCACTTATGCTAACAATGCTTCTCTCCGTTACCTTTGGTTGATCCTTAATTTTTATTTTTGATATAACATTATTCTGAAATATATAATATCAGAAAATAGTGATGTTCAAAACATAGTTTTGTTTTTGTTTTTTTTTTCTCAAGGAGAAGAGTGGGATAATTAAGAACACTGCAATTCCCAAAATGGAACTTAGCTTGCTCATCTATTCAGTTATGGGCTAGGTTCTTTGTTTATATGTGGTATCTGTCTGAAATAGACACACACACACACACACACTGAAGGAAACAGTTCAATGGGTTGCTATCAGCATATCATAGTACAATACACCATCATCCATTTGGTTTTTAATATATGGATACTTAGGTCAAACTCTTTTAAGTGATGTATATTTCATTTAGGATACTATGCAATATTTTGAGCTTTCCTGGCTTCTCACACTCAGATAAAATTCCACTTTCTGTAGAAACTTATCTAGGTACACTTATCCAATGCTTCAAGGCCTCCAAAGCCTCTGAGATTACCTTTACACTAAATAAATTCTGCACATACATCCTTTTTTTTTTTTGCATGTTGTCCCTGCCATTTGTATGTGAGCTCCTTGAGGACAGAGGATGTGTTGGGTTTTTTTTTGGGGGGGTTGTTTTTTTGCCATTCTTGGCATCCCCAGCGTTTAGCACAGTGCCTGTCACATAGTAAGTATTTAATAAAGGTTCATTAACTACCTGAAAAACAAATGCTAATTTGGTGCAATCAGGAATTAAATAAGAAGCCACAAAAAGTAAAAATAAAAGTCCAACCCTAAGTCAAAGTGAAGTTTCTGATAGAGAAGTTGCCTTTAGTGAATAACAAGTAGATGTTAAAAAGATACACTTAAGCCTAAAGTTAGTTAGTAGTAGTTACTAGTTACTAGGAGCAGTAACTGAGACTGTTCTGCATTCCAAACAGCTTGGCTCTTGGGGTAAAAAATATCTCAGTCTGGGTAGGAATCATACATTTCAGCCAAAGGTCTGAAAACTCATGTACTTTCCCAATCTTTTTTCCAATGTAAAAGTCTTCTAAGGGTTTTTCCCCCAGTCTGATCCTTGTGTTAAGGCTTTGTTTTCTAAAAGAAATGTAGCAAAAAATGCTTCAGGATAAAAGAAAAATAGCAGAGATCTTTCCTCCTCATATAAAAAGAAGGGTTTTTTCCAGGTTTTTAAAAATCTTTTTTGATGAGTAAGGACCAAATGTTTTATTGCTACTTTTGTGTCTATGCCATCCCATTTAAATGTTTTTACCTTTGGATTAGTTGGCTGACTAATAAAAGTAATCATATCCGTGGAGTCCCATAAGATATGGCTCGGAGTAACTGCACGCCCACCAAGTATTTTAAGCCTGGGGTCGCTTTGTCTTATGTAACCTTGGCTGGGAGGTTGTCTTCTCTGACATGCCAAAATGCCAAGTCCTCATAGCACTGGAGTCCCCAGAAGTATACAGGGAAGCTCTGGGTTCGTGTTCAATGTCTACTATATGATTTCCTTGGTTAAATATTTGTTGTGCTTGCACAGTACTTTACCACATTCACTTGAGATACATTCTTTGAGTAACCACTTTGCTCTAAAAAATACATTCACTTATTGTCTACCAAATATTCTTAATAGTATTAAATAATGCATTCTCATTCTTGATTACCATTAGAGTTGCCCGGGAAAACAGCTTCTAAAATTCATAATCCTGAAATGGGGAAAGGTCTCTGGGCAAGGGCACACTCTCAATAAAATACTGTATTCCCTTTTGTTTCTTCTCTGCCATAATAGTAGATTTCTTCCTTAATAATATATTATGATAGAATAATCAATAAGACCTGTGTTGTTACAGTAAGCATACATTAAACTCATTGAATCATAATCTTAAAAGTACAGAAATAAACACCAATAAGGCAACAACATTTAATTCTAGTTTAAAAGATAGTGAGTCAACATAGCCTGAAAGCCTGTTGAGGTGAGACAAGACAAGGATTTCATCCTCCTTTTCATTATTTTCCTGAAGCAGATAATTTACATGCCTTTGTCTCACTTTATCCATCTGTTCTCTAATTATCTCTGAGGGATGTTATGAGGATAAAATGTTAGGACTAGAAGGGACCTTGAGAGGTCTTTGAGAAAATGTCATAGCTTTTAGGCCAGACCTAGACTTAAATCATTCTTGATTGATGATAGGATAGATAAAACTCTATTATTTAAAAATCCAGAGAGATTCTTAACCTTTGCTTCTTGCCCACTTTAGTGGAGGGCCAGGAGTGTAATGAAGGACTTGTGGTAGAATAGGAATAATGCTGATCTGACATCATGAAACATAGATTATAATCCTAGCTCTTCCACAACCTAGCTGAATGACCTTGAGAAAGTCCTTTCATCTTTCTGGGCCTCAGTTTTTTTTATCTTTAAAATGAAAGCATCACTGTACTTAATGATTTCTAAAGTTCCTTCTACCTTGAAAGTTCTGTGATATTTCCTACAATTCTAATTCTTCCTTATTTTTCATCAGTGGATATAAGGGAAAAATAATCAATATTTTCCATGTAATTTTAAATTAACTTGGTTACTACTATTCAGTGCCTTACCATTGAGCCTTAAATATTATATTTTTTTATCCCCGGGACCCAGCAATACTATTTTGTTATTGTTCAGTTGTGTCCAACTCTTCAAGCTCTGTGGACCATATTGTCCATGGGGTTTTCTTGGCAAAGATACTGGAATGGTTTTTTCATTTCCTTCTCCAGTGGATTAAGGCAAACTGAAGTTAAGTGACTTGTCCAGGATCACACAGCTAGTAAGTGTCTGAGGCCATATTTGAATTCAGGTGTTCCTGACTGTAGGCTCAGTGCTCTATCCATCTACCCATCCAGCTGCCTAGCAACACTAGTCTCTTGATAAATAAGTGTTGATTGATTATTGATTGATTATGTTTTTTCATAATCTTTATTCCTTCATCCTTTCATGATTGGTACTAGTCTCAAATACTATAAGTACTCTGTTTTCTGGGATTCCTGAGTACACTTTCTAAATTTTCAAGATAAATGGCATATTACAATAATGTTTAAAACTACTCAGAGGAGACATAAACATGAAAGTTTTCAATGTCAATCTTTTTAAATGAACTCATGCTCCTTATCAACATTTCTCTAACATGCTGTAATTTCTCCAAAATATTATAGCACTTAGTATATTCCCATGCTATAGATGATCAAATTTAGTATACATGATTTATATTAATTGCATTCTTGTAACTTACTTGTTTTTCCTGAGGTTTTAATGTAATTTGTAAACAACTTCAGACCACCAGCCAATGAGGTAATTATTGATCCTGACTTAGAGATGTCTATTTTCCTTTTATTTCTTTGCACTAAGAATTGTTAGTATGGTAACCCTCTTTCCCTTTACCACACACGCCCAATGGGAAATCTGAAGGCCACATTACTCTTTAAAATCTCTGCATTGGCTTGAACCTCCATCCAGAGCTTCCTGTCTTCAAAACCTGTGAGGTTTCCTCATGGAAAATTGTTATTCTGTCATCCCATTGAGTAATATAACAGAAGATTTCAATCTCCACCTTTCCCTGAATGATGGAGTTTTTCCATCTTCTCCCACATGGTTTAATCATCCTGGCATGAAAGATCAAGGCTGAAAACTATGAATAGTAAGAGCCCCCTAGCTTGGCACTATCTTCTGCTCCCAATGGTAGCCTAACTCCTAGTAGTTACTACCAATTTTCAAAGGCACCTTTAGTACCTTTACCTTCAGTAATTGGTTCCTTGTAGCATTAGTTCAGTTTTCTCAATCACCCAACCATAAGTAGTCCATAAGCATCCAGGGACAATAATTTTGTATAACTACTTTTAGTCATTCTCATAATGCAGTTGGTTTCACATTATAGATCATATCTTCAGTTCCTAGTTATTAGTGTCTCCCGTCTCCCTCCAAAATTATCTTGGATTTATGTATTGGGTATAAACTTGCAAATGTACCTCTTATCTCCCTCCTGTAGAAGCTTCTTGAGGTAAAAAACTAATTCATTTATATCTTTGCAACCCTGGGGACCAGCACAGTGCCTAGCAAATAATAGATGCTGAATAAATACCTGGTGATTGAGTGAGTGAATTAATATGTTGTGTTTTCCTGTAGCCTCTAAGGTCCTCAAAGACAGGGACTTTTGTCTTTGTGTCCCCATAACCACCTACATCCTCATCCCTCTAGTTTAGGGGTTCTTGATCTTTTTTGTGTCATGAACTCTTTTGTTTAAGATGTATTCTGGGAAGATGGTGGAATAGGTCACAAATCTCTAGGCTTTCCAGATTTTTGTTGGTATAGTGAAGTCTCTAGATCCTTTCTCAGGATAATATTTTTAAACAAATAAAGTAGATTGAATGGTATTACAAAGGAAACAAATAATATTGAAATACCATTATCAAGCTTTTTTTAAAAAAATTTAGAGACTTTAAGTAAGACCGCCTTTTTTAGTGGCAATAAAATTTGTCCAAAATCCAGTAGAGGCACACTGGGGAAATGACCCTATGTAGCACAACTATAACCAAACATTTACAAATAGAGTTTAGTGCTTACATTATCAGGTATTCTCTCCATTGCTTGAAGCAGAGCAAAGGCTCACTAACATTGTGACATGTGCTCCTACTAAGGAATAATGGGAGGACATGGGAAGGATCACTCAAGGGAAAAGGAAGCACTGGGCAACAGAATGTTTGCAAACTGAATATTTTAAATTCAGAATGAGACAGCATAGCATGGTGGAAAGAGGGCTGACTTCAAAATCAGACAGATCTGTGTTCAAGTTAGGCCTTTGACATAAGATGACTGGGGGTCCCTGGCAAGTCTTTAACTTCTCAGTGCTCTAGGTAAACCTAAGACGATAAATTGCAGAGAAGGTACCCATCAGTATGAGTAGGGGGAATTTCCTCACCTACAAGTTTCTTATACCAGTGAAATCACAGACTCATTCATTATTCCTTTTCCTAATTCAGAATGACTACAGCCATCAGATTGTTGATTTTTATTGGTCCTTTTCTAAAAATTATCAATTTACTTGTTGTTCAGTCATGTCTGACTCTTTGTTTCCCTGTGGACCATATTGTCCCTTATGTTAATACTATGTTAATTTCACTCTTTTTTGTCATATGAGAGAACTCTCATTTTTAAAAAAGGGGAAAAAATCTTCAACTCATTTGTTGTTGTTCAGTCATGTCAGACTCTTCTTGGCAAAGGTACAGGAATGGTTTGCCATTTTCTTCTCAGATGGATTAAGGCAAGCAGAGATTAAATGACTTATCCAGGGTCACAGCTAGTAAACACCTGATGCCAGATTTGAACTCAGGTCCTCCTGTCATCAGGGCTGGTGCTCTTTCCCTTGTACCACTTAGCTGCCTCAACTTGACCCTTTTTAATAAATGATGGAGAGAATTGGTTTTTTTCTTCCTGTTTGTTCTTAGTTTAATGTAACATTAGGTGTAGGCCATACCTATATTGAGCAGCAGAACCAGACAGCAGAATGGCCAGTCTAAGGGAAGCCCAGTCTTCCTCAAATTCAATACTAATCATCACAGCCACACTGAGCAATCTGCATAAATTGTAAAGATGACCAAAATGGCCTGACCCACCATACATCAGTATAATTTCACAGGCATGGATACAGTCTTGATTTTATTTGGAGTGATGATTTAAATTAATATATTTATATCCACATATTTTGCATCTCATTACTTGAATCAGCCAAATCCTTTGAATTTCAATATCACAATATCAAAGGGTGAGCATTTAGAATAAACAGAGGAAAGTCCTAGATTAGCAAGAATTGCTATTTTCAACGCTCTCAGACTTGTTTGGTCAGGAACTAACTGGAGTCTGTCACTAGCTCTGTGCTCCCAGAGATTTCAAAAGGAAGGTCATTGTCCACACCATCAATATTTAATTGCTTCAGAGATGCTGGGCTACTTTTTTCCCTCTTAGAGAGATTTCATATGTAGAATGTTGTAAATATCTATGGGGTTTAAGCAATTTTTTCTCCTATCTGATCAAATGCCTTGATCATCATTTATTACTAAAGTGATAAACCTGTGATACATTATTATTATTATTTCTGAGATCTTTATCCTCATTATAGTTTCTTCTCAGAGCTGTTGCTTATGCTTTTTTCAACAGTTCCATCTATCTCACATCCGTTTCCAACCTGTCTGCAAGCCCAAACTGAAACCTGATTCTCACTTAAATTAGACCCATCCACCCCAGCTGCACTTTCCCATGGAAGCTGACCCTTTTCCTAACTAACTAGAAAAGAAATGAGATGCTTAATTCCTTAATTCCTTGCTTTAAAGTGCCAGTTTTGGACCAATGAGATGCCATTTTGGATAGGCATTCTTTATCCATAACAACTTCCTCAATATCACAAACTTCAATCAATAAACAAGCATTTAGTAGACACCTATGTACCAGGCACTGTGCCAGGGGTAGGGATATTAAAGCAAAAATGAAATAGTCCTTGCCGTCAGGAAATTTATATTCTATTTAGCTAATCTATTTTAATTTTTTTAATTATTATTTAGCATTCTTCTCTATGCTGGGTTTTTGAAGGTACTGTATTTATTAGAAGCTAGCTCCACTCCACAACAATCTTGGAGTGTTGCCCTCATGCTCCCCCCCAGTCACATGGCACTGTTCTTCCTCAGAGCCCTTGAACTTGCATCTAGTATTCTTATATCTTAGTCAATAAGAATTTATAAAGTGTCTGCTATGTGCCGGGCACTGTGCCAAGTGCTGGGGATACAAAGAAAGGCAAAAAACAGCCTCTGCTCTCAAGAAGCTCACTGTCGAAGAAGGGAGACAACATGAAAACAAGAGAAATTGGAGCTATTCGATAGGTGGAAGACACTAGCATTAAGAGGAATCAAGAAAGGCTTCTTGGGGCAGCCAGGTGGCTCAGTGGATAGAGCACCGGCTCTGGATTCAAGAGGGCCTGAGTTCAAATCCTGTCTCAGACACATAACACTCACTAGCTGTGTGACCCTGGGCAAGTCAATTAACTCCATTGCCTAGCCAAAAAGAACGAAGGCTTCTTATAGAAGATGCAATATTAAATGGGATGCAAAAGAAGCCCAGGGAAGCCAAGAGGTGGAAATGAGGAGGAAACGTATACCAGGCATGAAATAGCCAGTGAAAATGTCTGGAGATGGAGTGCCTTATGTGAGGAATGGTAACGAGGCCAGTGTCACTGAATCACAGAGTTGGGGGAGGGGATGTACGAAGATTTCTTATTGTCTATCTCTTCCACATCTCCACACCCAGTGAATTAGCTTTCCTCCCTGGGGTTACAAATCATTAAACTAGTCCTAATTCACATTCTAACACATCTCTTACTACAGTGGGCTTCCTGACCTGTTTTGACCATGGCATGGTTATTTACTGCAATTCAGAACTTAGTAATAGCTTAGTGATCCTCATTTCCATAACTCACTGCCCTATTCATTGTGCAAATCTCAACCATAGACCATCACCAAAGAATCTGTATATATTTTTTCTTCACTCTTACTCTTGAAATTTAGAACTATGCTGAATCCCCCATCAGAAAAAGATATTCACTTTCATAGCAATCATTCAAAGAATTAAAGATAATGATTATCCCCCCACTAAGTCATTTCTCCAGGATATCATTGGAGAGACCCTAGTAGAAAAGAGTAAAATTTTTTATTTGAATGTCAGGACATTTTCGTACCCCACAAAATATTGACCAAAATAAATGACCAAATATTGGTACTCCTTTGAACCTTAAGTAGATTTTTTCTCTCCTGAGTGCCTATTTTCTGGTGGTACAAATTTTCCTTTGCCCTTCATACTCATTGGAAGTGAGATCCTCAAGTCTGTCATTCTTCTTGTTAGATAGATCAAATGGCCAATTTTCTTTGCAAACTGCTATGGCAACAGCCTGTTTCTCATTAATGTTTCTAATAATAGATGGATACTTTAGAATTAAGTTATTAAACTCTAGGCAGTGCTATAACTAGCCATTTTGGTGCCTATAGCTACTAATGCTGAAGCTGAATAACATAAAATACATCTCAGAAAACTATATAATTTGTGAAGTGAAAATAATACATAAAATAACTAAGTTAAATTCAGTTGTTTAGGAAGGAGAAATACTATTTTGAGAATTCCTGAGTTGGAAAGAAGCTTGGAGGTCATCTAGTCCAACACAAGGGGTTTGGGGTCCTAGGCTTTCTCCAATGCAGTTATTGGTAAGTAAGATAGTACCAGAATTATTACTAAACTGCACTGGAAGGTAGCATTGTTGCTTACTGAGGAACAGCAGTGGAAGAGAAACTGGTCTTCCTTTAAAGGACAGAGAAAAGAGGACAGCGGGGGAAGAGATGGCACAGGTGAGAGATTTCTTTACAGGATGGAAGGACAGAGTGAACAGGCTATGGTCTCTTGTACTGATAGCTGCCCAGAACCTGAACACCCTCTTCCCCTCTCCTCAGGAAATGTCTGAGTTCCTACTCTTCTCACTTTCTTCTACTCTTCTGCATGAGTATACTGGGGGGAGAGTTTTTCTTTTTTTCACTTTTTCACCCTGTGGCAAAGACCCAGTTGCCCTCCCCTAGCTATGCCTTTGTGCTCAGTGCTGTACAGAGTAGAAACACCTGGAAAGCCTATGCTTGGTTTGCAAATCTAGTTAAGGAGAACATCCACAAACATTTTGGAAACATTAAACAGTAAAAGACACAGCTCAAGATAATTTTTTGCCATCTGCAACTGGATACAGTTTTATCATTACAAAGAGGAAAAGGAGAGGTTAGATAGAAGCCTCTAAACAGGAATAAACAGGATGCTCTTTCAAACTCCTTGGCCTGACAACCGAGGCCCACTCATCAGTTTAATCATGATCTATTTGTTTCGTTATCTCTCAAGCTACTCCTCTAGACAGACCCTCACTTTCAGGCAAACAGCCCTATTCACTGTCCCCAAAGTATTCTTTGAGCTTTCTCAGGCTCACAACCACCATATTTTTGCTTATAGTGTTCTTCCTATATAGTAGACCCTTTCCCTTCTCTGACCTATCTAAAGCTCCTCTATCCAAAAGGCAACTCGAGCCCTGTTTCTTTCACAAAGCCTTTCTTGACAGAACCAGCCTACAGTGATCTCTCCCTTCTCTGAACTGCTATAGCAGTTAGTATCTGAATAACTCAGTTGGCAATTAATCATGCGTATTGTCTCATCATAAAAAGACAACTTGAAATAGCAAATAGAGAATCAGACTTGGAATCATGAAGACTTGTGTTCAAATCTCATCTGTAATACTTCACAGCTATGTGACCATCTACATTATATATATATATATATATATATATATATAAGCATCTTCTACTGTAAAATGGGTATAACATTATATATATAATTGATATTATGTAATATATATTATAATATCATTATTATATTGTTTTATATATATATATATATAAAACCCTATCTCACTAGGGTTGTTGTGAGGCTCATATAGAATGCATACATACATATACACATGTGTCTGTATATGTATACATGCATACACACATATATACATATATAATGCTTTGTAAACTTTTAAGCTCTATACATCTGTTATTATTATTATACCTTCTATTGATGTCTTTGCCTTCTATTTAAAGATTTTGTTGTTATTTAATTTTTTTCACAGTGTCCTTGTCTTCTCTCTGACTGTACTATAAGCTGAAACTGGCCTTTAAACCCTTTTGTATTCCTCATAAAGCCTAGCCACCTAGGTGATTTAACTCAATAAATATGGAATTGATTTTATTCTGTCATTTCCTACTTTAAGCATTATGGGCCAAGTGACAATTTTGTTCATGTGTTCACGAGTTAGTGCCATGTTTTCTCTAAGTCACACCCCTTTAGATGTTTCTTCTCAGAGAGATGCATTTGCCATAGTAACAGAGTTTTTCCTAGTGATGCTCAATCATTAGCAGTAAAATAGTGAGATAAATTTATCATCCCAAATTAAAAGGCAACACAATCTTGAATAATCCCAAATCATCACTTCTCTGTTTTCTCCTTCATTTAAAGTTTCGTTCCTCAAGATCATTATTATCACATTTTTGTGGATTTTTTCCCTAAGTGTTTGACTTCTATAAATCTATAAGCTTTGAATAATTCAGTTAATTAGCTTTGACCAGGAAATCTGATAATCTGAAAGATATACTTTCCCCTTCCTCTTTCTTAGAAAGGGTTGAAGAAGAGAGTAGAAAAAGAATATGTGATTTAGGTACCATTTTGCCTTAATAAAACCCTGAGTCTGAGTCAAGTTACCCATGTGTCTCCTCTGCTCTCCAAACCCTCAGGAGGCTAGATAATTATTGATTGATATATTGTTTAGGTAGGCTAACTGTCAAGTACTCTGAGAACTGTCAAGGGTACTCTGAGAAGGTAAACCTGTAGGCTGCTGACCTGTCATCTGTAGTTTCTCTCTCATTAAAAAAAAAAAAGTTCATATTCTTCTAAACAGCATGAAGTTGAAGGAATTTTGTTGCTTGGCCTTACCTCCAGAGTAGGCTGTTGGATCTGAGCAAAAGAACATTAACAAGAGTCCTACTCATCAAAAATAATATTTCCTTCCCTGACATCCCAAGGTCAGACAAAGCTAACTAGAGGTGATTATCTCCTAAGAAGGTGCCACTCCCAAAATCCATGCTTCTTGTAGATGCTTAATTCCAAGAGGCAGCCATTGTTGTCTCTGACTTTGTGACAGGAGCTGAGCTCCTTGCTGGGGGAAAAAAATAAGAGCATATTGACAGATTGATTTCTGTTCAATATAATCATTTCAGTCATAAGCGAGTATGATGTGCTGTTCAGAAATAGAGGAACAGATGTTATCAATCTGTCCCAGATTCCATTTCTTATTACCAGTGCCTAAGTCACATCAAAGAAGGCATTTCCTGTCCTAGTTTGATAAGAGGTGTTACAGAAACACCTCTTTCTCTTATAAACTCATCATTTCTCTCTCCTTCTTCCTCACTCTGGTGAATTCCTTTGAATTTTTCCCCCTGTAGTTTTTTTTTGTTTTGTTTTGTTTTGTTTTGTTTTTTACTTTCTTTGCTCAATATGCAGGCTACTGCTCAAGAATAAGACCAAGTGTACACAGACCACTATATATATATGAAAGTAAGGGCTGTTTTTGTTTGTTTGTTTGTTAGGTGCTCAATAAATATTATCTGACTAACAGATCAATTAATTAACTATCAGTTAAACTGCGTTTGGCGTCTGGTTTTTAGCTGTTTTAATGGCTAAATTCATTTAATTAGAGTCCCTCAAGTCTCTATCCTGGACCCTCTTTTTTTTCTCTCTTTAAACCATTTCCCTTGGTCATTTTATCAACTCCCATGGTTCTAATTATTATCTGTGTGCTGATGACTCTCAGATCTATTTATGTAGCCTTAATTTCTCTCCTAACCTCCGGACTTAGATTTCCAAATGTCTTTTAGACATTTCAAACTGGATGTCCCTTAACATATCCAAAACTGATTATCTTTCCCCAAAAACCTTCCTCCCTTCCTAACTTCCCTGTTACTCTTGAGGGTATGACCATACTCCAAGTCACCAAGGGTCACAATCTAGGTGTCAGCTCAACCTTTTACTCTATCTGTTTCCATCTCTCTCTGTCTCTCTCTTGCATACTCAATCGATCGCCCACTCCTATTGCTTTTATTTTTATAATATCTCTCATATCCCTTCTCTCCTCTGATACTGCCATGGTCATGGTGCAGGGCCTTATCACCTCATGTCTGAATTATTTCAATAGCCTACTGCTTTGTTGCCCTTCCTCAAGTCTCTCCTTACTCCAATTTTATCCTCCACTCAATTGTCAAATTGATTTTCCCGAAATGCAAGTGTGACCATATCACAACCACTACCACCACCTCCCATTGAATAAACTCCCATGACTTCCAGGATCAAATATAAAATACTGTATTTGACTATTAATACCTTTGATATAAGCTTTCCCCCTCCTACCTTTCAAGCCTTCGAGTCTTCTTCCCTTTTTATTATTTTGCAATCCACTGACACTAGCCTCCTTGCTGTTCTTTGAGCAAAATTCTCCATCTTCCAACTCAGGAAGGTTTTCGCTAGCTGTCCCCCATGCCTAGAATGTTCTTCTTCCTCATCTCCACCTCTTGGCTTCTTTTAAGTCTCAACTAAAGTCTTACCTTGTGTAAAAGAACTTTTTCCTCAATCCTCTTCAATCTTAGTTCCTACTCTCTGAAACTACTCCCAATTAATGCCAAATATTTCTGTTGTCTCTCACCCATCTGACTATAATCCCCTTGAGAACAGGAACCATTCACTCTTTGGCTTTCTTTGTATCCCCAGGTATCTTACCTCAGGCACTTCCAAAAGAAGTGAGGATCAAATGAGATTATGCATGTAAGGTGTTATGCAAACTTTAAAGGGTGATGAAAATGACAGCTATTATTATTATCTAGTCTAATCTCTTCACTTTATGAATGAGGAAACTGAATCTCAGAAAGGGAAAATGATTTTCCCCAGACCACAGAGAACTGGTTGGAGGCAAAGCCAAAACTAGAATGCAAGCCTCCTGCTTCCTGGTTCAATACTTTCTCACACTCCAATGCCTCACACATGCAGACTCAAAGGTTTATTAATTGTGATTTTCAACACATACACAGAACTTGTGTAAAACATTTCTAGAAGCTCTATTAGCTTATTCAATTTGTTTATTCAGCTCGGTCTCTACTGCTGAAAACTGAACTAAGCCTACTCAGAGTCTGAATCATTTCTCCTAGTTCAGAAAAGCAAGAGTCTTTCCAGTCTTTGGAACAATGGTGAAACATTAAGTGTTGCACTCTAGATGGAAAATGATTGCCCCAGGAAGACAATTGCCTTGTCAAAACTTCTGCACTGTGTCACACAGAACACAGGTTGATGTTTGGCAGCACATAGTGTGTTTTAACACTAAAATGAACCAGTTTCAGAAAAGGAAACTTCCATGAGAGATGCTTAAAATAATCTGTCATGCATCAAGATTTGGCTTAATCAATATTTCTCTAGAATAAATTAACTGATGAGGATTGTTATTTCTTTTTTTTTGTTTGTTTTTGCCTTTTATAGACTCATAGACTCACAGGATTTTAGAGTTGGGAAGAAACTTAGAAAATTTTTGAAGCAAGTTTCTCTGGTGAAGGTCTTGTTTCCAAGATACATAAGGAATTGATTTAAATGTTTAATAATATAAGCCACTTCCCAATCAATAAATGATCTAAGGATGTGAACAGACAGTTCTGAAAGGAAGAAACTAAGACTAAATATAGTCTTATGAAAAAATCTTCCAAATCAAGAATAAATAGAGAAATGATAATTAAAGGATTTCTGAAGTTCCATCTTAGACCCATTAGATTTGTGAAGATGAGAATAAGAAAAATGACAAATATTAGAGGTTTGATGGGGAAATAATCACATTGTACTATTGATGGAATTGTAAATGGTTCAAATTTTGGAAAACAATTTGGAATTATAGATGGGTCCCAGGTTAGTATGAATCCTATGAAGCAGTCACATTATTCAAGTTCCTACCATATATTTCCATTGGACTAGGATTATATATTTTATATAAATATAACTTGAAATAGTAAGAATTCTAATACATCCGACCACTATACACACATCATTATTCACACTAATCAGTTACTAGATCTTTTGACCCAACTATCAACTGCTAGCATTATGCCCCAAAGAGGTTAAAGAAAAAATAAAAAGTCCTATATGTACAAAAGTGTTTATAGCAGCTCTTTTGTGCTATCAAATTTTTTTAAAATCATCTTGTTCAACACCTACATTTATTGATAAGGAGTTCTAAGACCCAGGGTTAACTGACTTGTCCAAGGTCACAGTGTTACTTTATAGTGGGAAGAATTCAGACTGATGATGATGATGATGATGATGATGATGATGATGATAGCTAACATTTATATAGCATTTGCTTAAGCACTGTGCTTAAGCACTTTACAATTATTGTCTCATTTGATTATCACAAAAACCCTGGGAGGTAGGTGTTGTTATCATACCCATTTTACAGATGAAGAAACTGAGGAAACAAAGGTTAAATGATTTACTCAGGGTCACACAGCCAGTTAGTGTCTGAAGCTGGTTTGAACTCAAGTATCCTTGACTATAGACCTCACACTCTACCTGCTACACCACCTTTGCAATCCAAGTTTTCAGATATAAAATAGAGTATTCTTTCTAGCATACCTTTCTTTACATTTCTTTACATTTATATTTTCTTTAGAGAAAACTACTTATAAACTGTCACATGGCAGGCCAATATGCAACCAACACTGTTAGCCACCTTCTTCCCTAGTTAACTACATAAGAATGAAACAACAAGGCACCCATTGATGTAAAGAGTTCTGAATGTGGAATGAAACCTGGATTTGAATTTCAACTCAGATACTAACTAGCTTGTGGACTTGGGAAAGTCACTTAGCCTATCTGAGTCTAAGTTTCCTCATCTACAAAATGGCATTTGCACTATCTATCTCAAAGTATAATTGGAAGATGGGATGTTGTAAACCTTAAAGCACTAGGAATGTGAGCTATTATCCTTTTCCCTCAAAAAGGAGTGGTAAACGATACTATTTTCACAAGGAAGAGAAATTCAAAATAAAGATTTTTCTCCAACTAATGAATATATTCTGGAAATAAAAAGTGACCAGACCACAACGTTTCTATAATAAGCACCCTTAGTTTTACAAAGCAAGCTAGGTGGTATGGTGGATAGAGGGCCGGCCTTGGAGTTGGGAAGACCAGATTTTGAATCCCGAGTCAGATACTTGTTACCTTGGGCCAATCTTTTAACCTCTATTAGCTTCAATCCTCCCGTTATTAAAAATGGGCACAATAATGACATTTATTTCCCATTTCATGTGAAGATCACATGAAATAACAATATATAGCATTTTGTAAACCAACATAAAGGTTAGCTAAATGTCTATACTTTTAAGTTATCTACTTCCTAGAAATCAGTTGGTAATGTAATCTGAAATAGTATCAGGGTTTCTTAGTCTTAGCGCAGTTTTAAACTAGTAGAACTTAAATCTTAAATAACCTCTCTTTGAAGAGGTCGAGTGATGGGGGATTTATTATCTCCTAAGACTACATTCTCAGGCAATTCTCATTTTGAAGAAATGTTTCGCTGCTTCTCAACTTCCACCTACTGGTACTGGTTCTGCCATCTGGGGACAAACAGATTAAGTATAATTCCTCTTTCCTGTGACAGAACTTCAGATACTAGAAAGCAGTTCCCCTATGATGCTTCTCTTCTCCAAAATAAATAGTCAAGCTCCTTAAACTGATCTTTGTATGATACGGTCTCAAAGTTGTTTTGCTGTCCTTATCACCCTGCTCCCGTTGTACTCAAGACCATCAGTGCAGTCCTAGAGTCTAGTTTCCAGTGTACTCCAAACATAGACTGACCAGAGTCTAAACAGGACTACTATCATCTTTATTCTGGGTACTGTACCTCAGTGATACAGCCTATAAATACATCTTTCTTGTGATCATTCCACGCTGCCGACTTGAGATTGTAGTCCCTAAATTTCCCAGAACTTTACAGATAAAATATTATCTAACTATGCTTCAACTATACTCATCTTGTATAGTTGATTTTTAGGGCCCAATGATAGGACTTCACATTTATCTCCATTAAATTTCATTTTATTAGTGTAAGAGGATGTCTCAAAGTCCCTCCGAAGCTTTGTATTGGACACATGTGTAAACAATAAGGCTCTTAGGCAGTTAGAATTGCAGCTAGGCAGGTAGAATGATAATAATAATAACAATTGGATAGCATTTTAAAGCTTGCAAAGTAAATAATAGGACCTCATTTGAGCCTTACAATAACCCTATGAGATAGGTCCTATTATTTACTCATTTCACAGATGAAAAAATTGAGACCCAGAGAAGCTAAGACAAATGAGCTTTTTACGTGGGATTAGCTTGTTTCTGTAACGTTTTTCCCCCTATTCACTTGTTTGTATGGGAACACTAGAGAGGTGAGAGTTCAAAATTAAGGAATATCAAATCCTCTATTACTTAGTAGGAATTAGGTAGATAACCATTACCAGGTTTGCAGTCTACCTTCAGAAGTTAAAATTGGGAAGTATATGGAATGCTCACCATAAAGCAAGGGTGAAGTCTCTAACACAGGGACCTAGACCAGGAAGAGATGTTTCAAGAAATGATTATGCCTAATGATATCATTTAGTGGGGAAGGTCCTATTTTTCAGAGGTGAGAAACCTCAGAGCCAGGACTCTGAAGGGAAAAAAAAAAAAGGAAAGTTGAATGGAATCTTTTTTTTTTTTTTGTGCTGGTTATTATGAAAGGGTTTGTGACTTTTGAAAAGAATTAGAAAAAGTCTATTGGACTTAAGCTAAAAAAATTAAAAAGTCAGTCTCCACTTTTCCCTAAGGAAAAAAAGATAGGGACAGAAATTTATACCTGTGATTTCATAGGTGTAGGAAACTTGTAGGTGAAGAAATATCTACTACTTCTCTGCAACTTACAGAGAAAGACTGAGCCCTGAGAGGTTAATTGACTTGTCCTGGGTTACACAGTGAGTATGTGTCAGAGACAGCACTTGACCCAGGTCTTCCTGGTTGTAAGGCCAGCTCACTCTAGAAACAGTGCCTCTAAGAGGAAGAAATAGCCAAGAATTTCAATTGAACCAAAAGGTGGCTGGAGGCAATGGAGGTTATAGCTGAGTGGCATCCAGCAGAAGATGGAGTATAGTATTCACTCTACAATATCCACCACAGCTGCACCCTGGGAGACTAGATCAGAACTGCATCTGGCCAAGGTTCTTCAACTGACTGAGCAGTGCCCACTGGAGATTACATAACCAGCATAGCAGAGACTATGAGATGAGTGTGGAGCAGGCTACATAAGAACAATCATGAGAAGACATTAGCAGCCCTTCAGTGTTTAAGGCACGAGGTGCCCCTCAATATTTGTGCCATGGCCACATGTGTTTGCAATGTGTGTCTCATCATGTGTGTTCCCTTTCTGTGTCCATTCTTTCCACAGGTTTATGGGACCTTGTTTGTCTTTTTTGGGTGGTTTTTTGTTGCTATATTTCTAACTGTGACATTTTGTTAAATTCTCTTTCTTTAGAGTAATTGTGTCCTTTGGCTGATTATTAAAGGTAGACACATTGGTAGGGGGCTTGTGAGCTACAGTTTAAGGATATTCAGACCCAGAGAAGACTTTGATCTTGGGGTAGTTATTCCACAGGAGAATATATGGGGAGGTGCCTCCTGGTGCTACATTAATCTCAGCCTATAATTCTACCTTTGAGAGACAGATAGACAGATAGAGGCAGAAAGTGACTGAGGAGAGAGAGAGAGAGAGAGAGAGAGAGAGAGAGAGAGAGAGAGAGAGAGAGAGAGAGAGAGATTGGATGGATAGAAATACAAGCAAACATGACAGTCTCTTCAAGGTAGGAGCTACAATTCTAATGGGGAAAGAAAACAATAAAGGAGAGCTAGAAATGGGGAAGAGAAGGGAGGGGAATATGAATACCACATCATTATGTGGAAATGTCCAGAAGTGACATGGAAGCCCGATTCTAGGCAAAATTAGGGGAAAGTTCACCAATCAGAGACCAGTGTTTGAGGGTCAGGGTCTAATTTTCCTGTTGAATAATGAAACTGGCAGCCAGACTGCAGGCAACAAGATCTTGTTGGATCCTCATTCTTGTCATTCACTATTTTAGATTTGTGTCATTTCCTTCTGGAGGTAACACAGACACCAACCACTCATTTTAAACATTACCCTTTAACTTTTTTTCTTTTATGTCCAGTTACTCGAGTAGTCCCTACTAATCAACCTTCATAATCAAAACACTTAATGAAACTGATTTCATCTTTCTAGTGTACTATGTAACAGAAAATCCTGAGAGATGTAGGAACCCTGATTTTCATTCTATTGCTCCTGATTTTTTATTTTATTTGGGGTTAGATGAGAAAACTTAGGGAAGCAAGGGTGATAAGTTAAGAAAGGAAGGTAACTATTTAAAATATTCTGATTAGACTATATTCCAGACTGCATAAGTGTTTTTGTCAACAGATAAGGCATTAATTATTTAGTACTTCCAGGACTTTTGATATCATTAGCATGAGTTCTTTCTGCACTGACACAAGAGTCTTGTGAGTTGTTAGACCTGAAAAATTCATCAGAATAAAGCCAACTGGTGATGAGCCTCTTCTAATTTCGCTAGGCCAGTACTCTAAACCACACATACAGTCATCGCAGTACTCATACGTGAAGCCCTTCTAGCTTGGTAGACTTTCCAGTACTTGTGCTCCATTGGCACAACCTTTAAGAACACCCGGTATCACCTCCATACCATGATGACTCATTGGAGAAGGATTTCAATACAATTCAAATGACTTGCCCCAAAATATGAACAGTTATGTTTTTTTTTTTTTCATTAAAGGATATAGGCCCTTTAGGCCCTTATTTATGGTGTTTCACAAGGAAGTTATCTTTGTCAATTATGCAACATCTTCCCAGTTAATACCAAAGTTATCATTCCAATCCTATCTTTGATTGATATTTCCAATTTGGAGCATTTGGCATTGACTTTTAAAAGGGGACATGATGCCAATTAGTTGATAAACATTTAAGTGCCTATTTTGTGCCAGGTACTTTGCTAGTGCTAGGGATACAGATATGAAAAAAGAAACACAGTTCTTGCCCTCAAGGAGCTCACAATCCCATGGGGGAAGAAAGTGCATAAAAAAAAAAATCTGAAAAAGTGGGGGAAAGAGAAAGAAGGAACTAATGTGGAGGCATGATGGAGTTTAGTACAAAGGAGTACAGTCGGTTGGGAAATGAAGAGATGGTTGGCCTAGAAGCCTTCTTTATATGGAAGCTTTGGAAACAGTTCCTTGCTCTACCTTGTAGCAGTCCTCCAATCAGAGGGACAGAGGAAACTGAGGGCACTGATGAAGTGTGAGTATCAAAGCTGATACAATCTCAGAGAATGATGAGTTTCCTGATGATGAGTTTCCTGGGAATGTGATGGAGTCCATTCCAAAGGAGTGTACCCAGCTGGGAAAATAGGAGAATGTCAACCTACCATGTGTCTATCACTGGAGGCATATGTTCAAAAGCAGGTATAAAACTTACATTTGAATGTTTCTAGGAAACTTTGAACGTCATACATGTTCCAGTACTAAACTCTAAAGCTCACTCACATTTTAGGGTGAAAGGAAAGTGTTATTATAGCTAAAGCTCAGCACTGAATTAATACTACAAACAATCATGATAAAACATAAACCCTGCCAGCTGTGGCTTTTTGGCTCTGACAAACCTAGCTCCCAAGAAGAGTCATTTCCCTGAGCAGTACTTTGCAGCAGACACCTGTCATGACTCCAGAGAGGCTTCAGTGGTCTGCCAGAAGGTTTGGCAGTGGTGAGGAGCCCACGGTGGAAGTCAGACCTGTGAGCTATGCAGTGTGCTAACCCATGTCTTCCCTCTGCAAAATAGAATTCAGGGGCTGCTCTGAGTACACTGATGCCCAAGTCAATTTTTTTTGTGACACAGTCCTGTGTATGACTCAGTTCCAGCAGTTTGAGTGTATCCACTATTGGCAGGGATAATGGCACTAGGAAAATCAAATTTGGCAAACAAGAATAAGCCTGACTCCCTCATTCTGGTCCTCCATACTTTTTAGGATATTTTAACTTTGAGTTGACTCAATCCTGACAGAGATGAATGGATTCTGAATGTAAATGTGTTACTTTAGCATCCAGCCTATGTTTAATCATGTGACTGAAACGTGTATTAATTGGACAAACTCAGTCCTAGTCACATAGTAAATGTTCAGTTAAAAATAAATCTAGTTGATAATAAGCTTCTAGATGAGAAAAAGTTGACTGATTGATAAACATCTAGACATGGATGTGAAAGACCATTAATTCCAGATTTGATTCAATTTGCCAAAGTTATTGATCGTCAATCAATTCACTTTTATTAAACATTGTCTTTATGTAAGTCACTTAGAACAAGTACAAAGGATGAAAAAAATCCCTGCTTTATGTGAAAGGCAAGAGGACTAGAGAAAAAGCTGACCTGGAAGTCACTTGTACCTCTCCTGAATTTTAGTCCTACCTTTAATATGCTTGCTGGGTGACCCTGGGTGAGTCATTTCCCTTCTTGGTGCTCATGGCAAAATCTCTAAGACTTTAAGTTATATGTCAGTTGTCAATTTGCATTGATGGGGAGAATTTCCTTATGTGGAGTATCTAATACCTGTGAAATTGTAGTTCTGAACTAATGAGCAAGGGATGATGTCTAAGACTTTGAAGTGTTTACAATCAACTTGGAGAGTGTGGCACACACAAATAAGAATTCAAGGTCAAATTCAATAGAAGCAAAGGAGAGATCCTGAGGAGATGGCATTTGAGCTGGATCTTGAAGGAAGAGAAGGATGTCAATAGGCAGAGATGAAGTGGTAAATTCCAGGCATGGGGAGAAGACTAAGAGAATGAACTGAGATGAAAGATGGGAAGAGCTGTTGGCTTAGTTTGTCTAGGATATAAATTGTTTGGGAGTTGGGGATGGTAACATAAAACAAAGGCTGGAAAGGTGGTTTTTAGCTAGACTTTGAAGGACTTTAAATATGAGGCTGAGTGTACATTTTATCTTTGGTACAATAGGGAGATACTGAAGGTTTCTGATTAGTGAAATGATATGGTCTGGTCTTTACATTAAGAGTATTAACTTTGGTTAATGTGAAGACTGAATTGGAGGAGGGAGATAATGGAAACATGAAATCTTGCCAAGCAGTGACCAGGTTCACCTGGGTCAACCCAAGCTTAAATGTGGGTGGCACATTGACTGTTATAATAAATAAGACATACCACTACAAACATTTATTAAGTATCTCCTTACAAAATTTAGAAAAGACAAGACCCTATAAGAAGTTTACAATCTAGTCATTCTAAGCTAGAGTAAACGAAGGGCTTACTACCACGACCCTAAATTAAATTATCTTTACTGACAGATAAAGGAGGTAAAAGTAAGCTATAGGATACTTCCAGTGATGATCCACATCCAGTGATGATCCACATGTAAGAAGTAAGAGAGTAGTTTAAGTAGGTAGACGCTTAACCATGCAGGTTGAAGAGAAAGTGGCCAATGGGGAAATGAAGGCATGAGATATGGACAAATCTTTGAATCAATGAGTTTGACAATGAAAGATGGAAGACAGAAAGAATGGTTGCTTGGAAGGGTGAGATTAAGAAGAAATAGGAGCAAGGTCTTAGAGGAGTAATTGAATCAAAGACACAGATAGAGAGATTAGTTTAGTAAAGAGTAGGAACAATTCTTCTGGGACCAGAGAGGAAGGGAGGATGGGTGACATTGCTGAGAACTTTTAAAGAACAGAGGAGAGTGGTTAAGGGAGTTTAAATCTGTTGGACAATCTCCTCAAGGAAACATAAGACTAAATCATTTGTTTTTCTCAGTGTGTTTGTGGTGGGGGGTGAGGTAGGGAGATATTGGTGTCTTAAGAAGAGAAGCAAAGTTTTCTAACAGTCTTTGAGGGACATAAAAGAAGGAGTCAATCTTTTCCTTTTATAGCCTCTCCTTTAGAGTTTTTATCCATTCTCACAATTTCAATGATTAATTACTTGTTGATGAAATATATGTGTGTATGTGTATAGAGATGGATAGATAGATAGATAGATAGATAGATAGATAGATAGATAGATAGATAGA